>NC_134096.1:95349370-95649370 GCF_000715075.1 Nicotiana tabacum | reverse complement strand
GGAAAAAAAGAAGGTGTGACAGCTCTAGCGACTCTGTTGGGGATAAGAACCTAGAATCTCTGGTTCAGGGTTCAGAATTCGAGCTTAGATAACCGTTATGTTTGGCTTTCATGATTGTTTGATATTTCTTGTTTGAGCCTAATGTGCTAATTGCTTCTCTTTACCGCTTTGATATTGTTGTGAACTGTATATAAACTGTTATGAAAACCTTTCTTCTCTCTGAGTCTTCTAAATTTCCTGGGAAGCATGCGCTTTGCGTGGCTTCTTTTCTGTTAGAGTCATATCCTAATTTTAGAACGAGGTTCGGATAAGTTGCAAAGCCGGTGAAGCTTCTGTATTCCCGGTACGCTGCCCCCCCGACTCGAGTTGTCCGCTCGGGTAAGCCAGGTCTAGAACAATACACCTAGAATTTAAACTTAGAATAACACAGCCTCATGTCGGATCCCTAGTAGGTACGTTTGCTTACATCACGTGCATTTGAGTTAGGGGACTCAACACAGGGGTTGGCAAAACTCGTGTGGGCGAGTTTCTCCTAGGAAAATCGTATAGTAAAAATCATAGCCTCCTTATGGAATAAGACTCATTTGTATAGCCACAAGTTTTAGGGTTTAAAATATTTTTCTAAACCTGTTGGATCTTCCTTTTCCACCAAGAAATAAAATTCCATTTATTTTCTAGTTATTCATGCACAGCAGGGACCACAATATTTAATGAATGAGCCTTCCTATTATGGATTTGATTCGAAAAATTCGAATTAATGCTACCATAATAAATTACAAATCCACTAATAATTTGTAACTCCACTCCTCAGTTCAAATTTAAAATTTTTCCATTAAACCTTATTTAACTCCCCATGTTAAGATTCGGATACTAATTAAATAAATTAAATTACTGATAATTTAATTCATTAATTATTTCCTTTAGACTTTTACTTAATTTATTTCATGTGACAGATATAAAATTTACTTGCAGGGTTTACACATGAAAACTTATAAGCTTTCATAAAGGTGTATCATCAATCTCTAGACCGAGACATGGATTCCATCAACTAACTATCACTTCGCCAATGTATGTCAACATTGTCCAATTTATCAGGCATATTGACCCACAAAAGAATCTCGCATTTTAATAAATCAAAATAATAAATAATATACACAACTAATAATAATTAAATTAAGATTAAGAGTATAAGTACGTTTAGTGACTAGAGAAGTTATTTTATTAAGTCAGTATAAAATACTTATCTCTACTTGATCTGTTTAATACATACAAAATGTACTAGCATAAGAAGTCGGAATTAAACCATTCTCATAATCATTATAAATTATATTTAATCTTGTGCTACAATCATTCCTAATGGATTGTCCAATTCCATCATTAGATTGTGAACATGATCCTTATACTTATAAGAATCGATGATTTAATCTTCCGTGTATAAGCTAAACTCTATACACAAAATCATTTACAATATAAGTAAAGGACACAGACGAATATATGATCTATTTAAAATTTTATTAAAATTGAATAAATAATTATTTCATAATAAATATTATACTCAAACCAAATCTATGGTTAATAGTATATATCCGAAACAATCTCCCACTTAGACTTTTAACTATGACAATTATTAAAATATATTATATATAAATGCATGATTAATAGTATATGCACTAACACAAATTACCATTGACGAATACTCCAATGATAAAAGAAATGAAGTCTACGCCCTTATCAAAGCTTATTTGGATACTTTGAAAAAAAATGTTACACGCTAACTTTCAATAAAAAAACATCAAGAAAGGGTCATTGGACAATGGCTGAAACATGTGATGGAAGAAATCAAGGCCATTCAGTTCAAGAACAAGAAACAGAAGATCTACTCGAACGGCAATGGGGATAATTGGTATTCGTAGTTACTATGGTATGTGGAGACACATTGATTTCAAGCACACTGCAACATTTGATACTCTGGCTACCCTTAGAAGAAGGACGTTTACCCCAAAAAAAACAGATAATAATTAAATTTGTAAGTAGTTTTAAGGATACGTGAATTAATTCGATACAAACGATAAATCGTGTTAATTTAAACAAATAAAGATATAGTAACTTCAAACCACTTGAGGAGGATAATTCTGGCATTGATGAAATTTTCGTCCTCGATCCGGATTCACAATGGCTAGCACAAATGAACGAGAATAAGAGTTATAAATAATAGTGAAAATAATAGTATATTGCTTTGGGATGCGTGTTACAATGTGCGTAATCAATAATTAGACTCCCCTTTATATAGTAGGGGAGTTTTACCCTAAGTACAATTCTATAAAAGGTAAAAATCTCTCATTTAATAGATTACTGGATTTTCGTCGGTACGTGCCAAGATATGCGCTGTCATACCCGATTGATCGCGAATATCACGGCCTTCCGTTAATCGTGTTCGATCGCCCAATAATGTTCTCCAAAATCTCTTGAGCTTTGGACCGATCCGGGGTCATGGCCTCGATTTACTCGAGGGTGGACATCATGCCTCCGATGCCTGACTTGGTGAGTCCTTTACCTCGATTCTGGTTCCTTGTCATCGCGTTCCTTACTCGATTTATTTTATCGGGAACCAGACCGGCTTATGGGTCCGGTTTTACCCGTATACAAATAGTTCCCTCATTTCTCGGAGAATAAGTTTTACGGAAACGACATGAGCTCTTCGATCTCTTCTTCAACACGCTGCAACACAAAACGACAAAGAAACCGAAACGTCCCGTCAGTCGCGTCATAATGACCTCAAATGCGTGTCAGTCGTCAGTTGGCTACCCCTGGACGCAAAACATTGTGGAAACCCTATAAATATCCCCTCCTTCGTTCATTTTCCACTTTATGTCCAAACTTCTACCCTCGATTCTTTAAGATATTACAGTCTTCTTTTATCCCTCAATATTCTTACCTTCGTTACTCAAGATTTCACAGTGCATTGCAAAATGTTTACTTATTCTCTACTCAAGCCAACACATCTGAGCTTTCAACTTTCTCCCTTTCTCTATATTTTTCATGTTTTTGCAGATAACAATGGTCAAAACCTCCAAATCTGTTCCCCAAAAAGTCGCCTCTATCTCCCAACTGACTGTCAAAATTAACGAAACCGCTCCCGATGTGGTCTACCTCGGGAGGTCCGCCGCTAACATTGCTACCGATGAACCGACTCCTGAACCTCTCTTGAAGATATTCATTCCCGGGGGTTGTTCGATCGCTGACGACTTCAAGGTTGAGAAGCCTTCTTCGGTGTAGGGTCGGCGTGAGGAGGCATCGAGATATATTTGCTCAATCACCGAAGGTGACCTCCCCGCGGTCCAAAAGGACTGCAACTGGGCCGACAAGGACATAGTGGTCCCCGACTCCGAGGAGGCCATTACTACCCATATTGAGGGATACCTAAGTATTTACACCTATCCCTTCACACTGGGCCCGATGGACCCGGTCATTATAGACTTCTGTAAGAGGTACCAGTTATGCCCCGGTCAGATCCACCCATCGTTGTGGAGGATCGTAATCCTCCTTCGATTTTTTGTGAACAAGATCAACTCCTGTCGGTTCACCGTGGATCATCTACTCCATCTGTATAGTCCTCGAATCTTCTGAGGGGGACTGATAAAACTCGTGTGTCGGGCTAGTAAAGCCACATTCTCAAGCATCGATGAAGATAGAGATCGAGGCTGGAAGGGACACTTTGTCCGGGTGAGGACCTCAGACTTGATTCCGACCAAATTTAGGCCATTCTCTGAGAAGTGGAATGCATCTTGTAAGTACAACTTTCCTTTGAATGTTGATTTCATGTTTATCTCCCTTTTCCTCATTGGTATTCGTGGCGGTGCAGCTATTGCTTGAGTCCCAAATGCTATCCCTCGGTTAAACGAGTGGATCGAAGGCATTGTTTTACAGATGCCATACTTCGAGCGCTCGTGGTGCAAACTCTCGAAGGGCTGTTGGGAGGCCCGTTCCCATGGTAAAATCTCTTTCCCGAATAAGTTGTGTTAGGATTCTTCTTCTAGCATCACGTTCTTATTTATTTTATTTCCTTTTTGCAGGTTTTCCTAAGACCGTCGAGCTTAGGCCTACGGTCGGGGACGAGGACTTTCCCACTAATTCTTATGCTTCGAGGCTACCCGGATCCATAGCAGGAGAGAAGAAAAGGAAGAGGGCCCCGAGTTCCCCGAGCTCGGAGAAAAAGAAATCAATGAGAAGGTTGGTTCGTAAGTTAAAGGAAAGCTCCACCTCCTGAGTTCCTGACTCAGACTCACTTTATCGGCTCAGGGACGAGCCCGAGGAGGACGAAATTTTTGTGGCCCACAAGCCGTCTGTCCCTCAGGAGCAAGTGGCAGCCAAAGGGGGGAATGAAGGAGGCAAATCCCCCTCAAGTACATGAGGCTGGCGCAGGGGTGAGTGTCATGACTCCTCGAGACGTCGGTTCTGCCCCACCCAGTGTTATAGATATTTTAGGATTGCCCTCATTCACAGAGTCTATGTTCGATGAAGCCCGGGCAACGAAAGAGCGATCCAATGAAGGGGTTCATGGAGCGGACGATCCAGTCTGATGCTTCTTCGATGGTGTAGACTAATCTGCCCCGGAAGACTTTACCGGGTTGGGCGACTTGGAGTTGCCGAGGAAAAGTCCATCCTCAGAGGTCAGTGGATCAAACTAGAGCCCGAAGTTGATCAATCGGTTCCCTGCTCCGAGCACAGATCCTGGTCAGAAGCGATCAGTGGTTATCACCGTCCCAGAGGATGCCTGGGTTTTTCCGCCCCTATCGGGGTGGCTAGCTACCTCCGGTGCCTAGTAACTGAAGAAGACCAGGAAAAAATGAATGAGGTGGATGCTCTATGCTTGTTCAACGAAGCACAACAG
The DNA here is from genome assembly GCF_000715075.1 of Nicotiana tabacum. NCBI lineage: Eukaryota > Viridiplantae > Streptophyta > Magnoliopsida > Solanales > Solanaceae > Nicotiana > Nicotiana tabacum. Next base: position 95,644,479 of record NC_134096.1, on the reverse strand, counting down.
GCGTTGAACCGATTGAGGTGTTATCACATTATTTTACCTTTGAATTCGGGTTTTTGATGACTCTAATGCCTTCTCTTTTTCATAATTTACAGGCCTCGGTGCTTCATCATGAAACCTTTCTCCTGTACCAGGATGAGCTTAGCCAACTCGAGGTCGAGGTCAAACAGCTTACCAAGAAGAGAGATATGTATAAGCTTCTCGATGAACAATGCGAATGAGAAGTCAGGAAAATTCGAGTCTAGTTGAACCCGGCTCAGAAAGAACATGCCAACCTGGTGGAACAAGTAAAGATCTTTGAAGTTAGTGATGACGATATAAACATGGTGACTAACGGTCACAACCTACAGGTCCAGCAAAAGGTTGATCGGGTCGACCAGCTTCTAGCCGAGATGGACAAGGTCAAGGCCATGGCCGAAGAATGGAACTGCAAAATGGACCGATTGGCTTTGGAAAAAGAGACGGCCCGGGAGCAACTGGGCTCGGTGGAGGCCCAGCTTCGAGCGATGAAGGAGAAAGCTGAGGCCCGGTCCCGAAATATTGAAGACCTCTAGTCTCAACTGGACTTGGCCATTGCCAGACGTGATACCCTTGCCAAGGAGCTCAAAGCGGCCAAGTCAGTGGCAGAAATGATGATGGCCGATGCCGAAGAGATGGTGGCCCAGTATAAAGCTGACGGTGAGGCAACCCAGGACCGACTAAACGTTATTGCCGATTATGTGAAGTGGAAGTCCCGAAGGGAGGCTCTTGAGGAAGTTCATGCCCGGGGTTTCGACTTAACGGTCGAGATCGAAAACGTTAAGAGGCTCGAGGCCAAGGCCAAAAATTTGGCATATCTCGAGGACGAGGAAAGCTCTGAGGGCTCCGACGGATCGGAGGGTAGAGAATACACCGACGGTCCCAGTGACAAGGTGGGCTCTGACGAAGATCAGGCTTAGGTTCCTTGTAGATTTTTCTTTGCTTTAGTATTTTTGTATGTTTTGTTGAGATCCTTTGGCCTTTGTAAAGATCTTTATATATATATACAAGGCTTTTCTTTTTTTTCTCTGGCAGTTTTCAAGTTTTGTTTCTTTTGGCTTTTTCTTTATGATTGCAAATATTTCAAATGGCTTAGCACGTAGTAATAAGGTCTTGTTTGGAGGTTCGAACAAGGCTCGTTCTTGATGGGACTTTTAAAATTCGTGGGGGCTTGGTATGACCAGAAGATTTTCCCAAAGTACTTATTTATAAGTTTTTAGATTAAAGTTTTGTCGAGGGTAGCCTTTGAACCGGTTTGGAAATTTTGAAGGCCTTATGTGTTGGTTACGGGTTTTGGACGTATCCAAGACATTTCTAGGATGACTGTAGCCTATTAAGTTCGGGTATTGCCCAATAAATTTATTACCCCGGTCTTCGATGCTCGAGCCATCCTGTCTTTCCCAGGATGTCATTCCCCAAATGGAGGTGGCCGTTGCCTTTTAAAGTTTGGGCACTGCCTAATAGGCTTTTTTGCCCCGGGGCTTTGATAGCCCGAGCCATCCGAATTTTCCTTGGATGATAGTCCCTGAGTGGGTTGATCCCTTGGATCCAGATAAAGGTGGCCCTTGGGCCCGATGTATTTAAGGAGCAAAATGTGCCAACTTTTAAGAGAAAAAATATACATCCGCAAGGTAGAAACTTTCTTTCATTTTTGTGCGCAACATACAAGATGGAAGATGTGTACAAGATTTTTGTTATGGATTAAGTGGTCTACGCGAGCACAGTTTATTTGACCGTTTGGACCTTCTAATATATATCCTATCCACTAGGCTCAAGCTGTTCGAGCACAAAGTTTCCTTCTTTGCTAAAATCGTTATCGAGGATGGTGGCCGCCCAATATTCGAGACCAATCATAGAAAGGGCTCGGATACTGTTGATGTGACCCTCGACTCCGTTTTATAGCCGGTCTTCAATTATAAGTTAGCATGATCTATTGTTGTCTCGTTAAAAACCTTGCCGGAAAACCCATTTGAGACAAAACCGGTTCAAGGAAAAAAGAGTGCAATGCGTGCTTTCAGGCCTAATAACTGCATCATCCTTTGGCCATTGCTTGCAAATGTTAGTTCAATTCGTAATATAGGTAAAGAACAATAATGACCAGGGTCGTACCTTAACAGTAGTACCGTTTTAAGTAGGTCACGTTCCAGTTGTACGATAGTCGCTCGTTGTTCCCTGCTTCGAGTTTGTATGATCCTTTGCCGGTGATATCGACAATTCGATATGGACCTTCCCAATTCGGTCCCAGCTTGCCTTCATTCGGATTCTGAGTGTTCGGTGTCATTTTTCTTAACACCAAGTCCCCAATATTGAAGTGTCAGAGGTTGTCTCTTTGGTTGTAATACCTTTTGACTCGTTGTTTTTGGGCGGCCAGCTGGACGAGGGTGGCCTCGCGCCTCTCGTCTAGCAGTTCCAGACTCATGTTTATGGCCTCATTGTTTGACTCTTCAGTTGCGTATCGGAACCAGAGACTTGATTCCCCTACTTTGACCGGTATTAGCGCTTCGGCACCATAGACCAACGAGAACGGGGTGGCCCAGTACTAGACTTTGAGGTCATTCGATATGCCCACAGGACTTCGGGCAAAATTTTCTTCAATTTTTCTTTGGCGTCGGTCAACCTCTTCTTAAGATTTTGGAGTATGCTTTTATTCGTAGACTCTGCCTTCCTGTTCCCACTAGGGTGATGGGGTGTTGATAGGATCCTTTTGATCTTATGGTCCTCGAAATATTTACTCACCTCACTACCGATTAATTGCTTCCCATTGTCGCACACGATCTCGGCCGGCATTCCAAACTGGCATATTATGTGATCCCAAATGAAGTCAACAACTTCTTTCTCCCTGACTATCTCAAATGACTGGGCTTCCACCCATTTAGAAAACTAGTCAGTCATAAATAATATGAATTGAGCATTACCGGGTTCCCATGGTAGGGGGCCAATGATATCCATTCCCCATTTTATGAATGGCCAGGGTAACAAGACTGAATGTAGCAGCTCCCCGGGCTGATGAATCATCGGTTCATGTCTCTGACATCCGTCGCATTTTCGTACGAACTACTTTGCATCTTTTTCCATATCGATCCAGTAGTATCCGACTCGAATTATCTTACGAACTAACGATTCGGCACCCGAATGGTTCCCGCAGGTGCCTTCGTGAACTTTCCTCAAAACATACTCGGTATCTCCTGGTCCCAGACATATGGCAAGTGGGCCATCGAACGTTCTCCTAAATAGGTTGTTGTTTTCGGACAAACTGAACCTGGCTGCCTTCGTGCGCAGAGCCCTCGATTCTTTAGGATCCGATGGCATTTTTCCGGTCTTCAGGTAATATATATACTTTTTTCTCCAGTCCCAGGTCAAACTTGTCAAGTTTATCTCGGTGTGGACTTTTTCCACTACCAATTTCATGAGTTGTACAACCGTTTCCGAGTTGAATTCATTATCATCAACCAACGATCCTAATTTGGCAAGAGCACCGGCTTCGCTGTTTTGATCTCTAGGTACATGTTGCAAAGTCCATTCCTTGAACCGATGTAATGTCACCTGTAGTTTATCCAGGTACCTCCGCATTCGCTCCTCTTTGACTTCGAACGTTCCATTGACTTAGTTCACCACAAAGAGGGAATCACACTTAGCTTCAATCACCTCGGCCCCCAAGCCTTTAGGCAATTAGAGACCTGCAATCATGGCCTCATACTCAACCTCGCTATTAGTCAATTTTCCAGTTCTAATAGATTGCTTAACTACATTACCTGTCGGCGGCTTCAACACGATGCCAAGTCCTGACCCCTTTGCTTTCGAGGCTCCATCCGTAAAGAGGGTCCAGATTTTGGAAGAGGTCCCCGAGTTCAACAACTCTTTCTCTACCTCGGGTATTAGGGCTGGTGTGAAGTCAGCCGTGAAGTCTGCCAAAATTTGAGATTTGATGGCGGTTCGGGGTCGATATTTGATATCGTACCCGCTGATTTCCACGGCCCATTTGGCCAATCGTCCCGAGAGTTCGAGTTTATGTATTATGTTCCTCAGCGGAAAAGTAATCACGACACATATGGGATGGCACTGAAAATACTGTTTTAACTTCCTAGAGGCGCTTAGCAAAGTGAGCGCCAATTTGTCTAGGTGAGGATACCTAGTTTCGGCCTCGCCTAGAGTCCTGCTAACATAGTAAATAGGAAACTGCGTACATTTTTCTTCCCAGACTAGGACTCCACTTACCGCTGTCTCGAATACCGCTAAGTATAAGTACAACTGTTCATCTGCCTTCGGAGTATGAAGCAAATGAGGGCTCGAAAGATACCGCTTGAGTTCTTCCAAGTCTGGCTGACACTCCAGTGTCTATGAGAAATTCTTTTTCTTCAGTAACGAGAATTAATCGATGGCTTTTGTCAGAGGACCTTGAAATGAATCGGCCCAACGCGGCTATGCGCCCAGTCAGTCTTTGAACGGTCTTGACATTATCCACCACGATAATATCCTCTATGGCCTTGATCTTATCGGGATTGATTTCGATCCCCCGATTAGACACTATGAATCCGAGAAATTTCTCGTACCCAACTCTGAATGTGCATTTCTCCGGGTTCAGCTTCATATTTTATTTCTTCAGTATGTTGAAGGTTTCCTGCAAATATTTCAAATGGTCTTCTGTTCGCAAGGACCTAACTAACATATCGTCAATGTAAACCTCCATTGAATTTCTTATTTCTTCTTCGAACATTCGATTTACTAGGCGTTGGTAAGTGGCACCAGCATTTTTTAGTCTGAATGGCATTACGTTATAACAGTAGGTGCCGAACTTAGTGATGAAGGATTCTTTTTCCTGGTCGCCCGGGTCCATCCGAATTTGGTTGTACTCGAAATAGGTATCGAGAAAGCTTAGGATCTCGTGGTCGGCCATCGCATCGATCATGCGATCGATGTTGGGTAGAGGGAAAGAGTCCTTGGGGCATGCCTTATTCAAGTCTTTGTAGTCTATACACATTCTTAATTTATTCCTCTTTTTAGGGACTACCACTACGTTTTCTAACCAATCCGGGTATTTAGCCTCCCGGATGGACCATATTTTAAGGAGTTTAGATACCTCGTCTTTGATGAATACATGCTTGACTTCGGACTGAGGCCTCCTTTTTTGTTTGACCAGGTGGAACTTCGGATCCAGGCTCAGCTTATGGATAGTTATCTCCGGCGGGATCCCTTTCATGTCGAGGTGGGACCAAGCGAAAAAATTTATGTTAGGCATAAGGAATTTAATAAGTTTTTTCCTGAGCTTGGGATTTAACCCTGTGCCTACGTATACCTTATGATCGGGAAGGTGCTCGAACAATATGACTTGTTCCAGTTCTTCGACTGTTGATTTGGTGGCGTCAGAATCGTCGAGGACTATGAAGGATCTGGAAACTCCGTAGTCGTCATCCTCATTCGTCCCCTGCTTCTCCGGTTCAGTTAGGGCTGGTGTCGGTGATTGCTATTTGGTCCCTCCCTTGGTGACTGAACTCGGATCCTTTGGTGTAGAAAGTGTGGATATCGAGACCACCTTGTCGACCGCGAACATCTCTTTTGCGACCGGTTGTTCTCCGTAAATTATTTTAATCCCTCATGATGTTGGGAATTTCAACACTTGATGCAGTGTCAAGGGCATTGCCCTCATGTTGTGAATCCACAACCTCCCGAATAGAGTGTTGTATCACATATGTCTTTCGATCACGTAGAACTTTGCTTCCTGAATGGTTCCGGCGGTGTTCACCAATAGTGTTATCTCCTCTTTAGAGGTCTCACATGCCATATTGGATTTTGTTTTTCAGAACTCGGACTGTAGGCACAATTTGGTCTTGCAGACCCAACTGCTCTACGACTCTTGATCTGATGATATTGGACGAGCTACCAGGATCCATTAACACACGCTTAACGCGAGATTTATTATTAGTACAGATATTACCAGTGCATCGTTGTGTGGTTGCACGATGCCTTTGAGTGTCTTTATCATTGAAAGATAAGGTTTCTTCTAGCACGTAATCTCGAGTCTATTTTTCTCTAGTGATGGACACTTTGGTGCGCTTTAACATCGGCCCCTGGAGGACTTCGACCCCACCTATGATCATGTTAATGACGTGTTGTGATTCCTCCTACTTGATCTGCTTATTTGAGTCCCTATTCCTGAAATGGTTTTTGGCTCGATCGCTCAGGAACTCTCGGAGATGTCCGTTGTTGAATAAACGTGCTTGATGTGCCGTAGAATTTCGGCACTTTTGATACTAATTACATAGACTTTAACTCGTCTTTTAAAGCATTTTTAGTTATTTCCTATCAAGTTTTGGTGTTTTGCAGTGTACCAGACTTGAAGGACCAAGAACACGGAAAAAAAAAGATAAAACCCCACAGAAGGGCAGAAATACGGCAAGTCTGTGACCGCAGAAGTGTTGTACGAGCCGCAAACCAACCGCAGACTGAAGCAGCTGGTCCAGCTCTTGAAGAGAGAAATATGCGGTCCATTATGAGGTCGCATAATGCTTCTCTGGACCTCATAATGACCGCATAAGTGCAAATGAGATTCTGCGAGAGCCCTCTTTGCGACGCAATCTGCTGTCGCATAATCAATATGCGGACCACATAATGTATCTACGACGGGGAACTGGGCATGTAATTATGCGGCGACCCACTAATTCTGCGGACCACATACACGATCTACGACCCATTCTGCGGTCGCAGATGTGTTCTACAGGGGCAGTTTTGTCTAAATTTGACCTCGACTTTTGGCCCATTATAAATAGATTTACTAGGGTTTTGTGGGATATCTGGTCTGAAAAAGAGGCTACATTGAAGGCATTGAATACACCATTGTTTTGGAAACTTGTGAAGAGAAAATCTTGTACCTTTGTAAGCTTTATGATCTTATTTATTGCTTTGTTCTTGGATTCTAGTATGAGTAACTAGTTTTAAATACTAAGGTTATGGACCCTAAATGGGTGTAATGTTAATGGGTGTTTACCATTGAATATATATATAATGGTTGGTTGATATTTATTCATTTGTTATGCTTCATTTATTGTTAGTGGTTGCAAACATTAATTAATTCCATTTCACTCTATCTTTATTTGGAAAAGTGGGTTAGGGTTTGGTAGAATTGAATATCAAAAACTCAAGGCTTTAAACCTTGTTTAATAAAATCACCTAGGAATAAGTGGGTTCTATTTGGCATAAATTGGTTATTCTTAATTGCAACTCTTTTATATTTGGGAAAATCATAAAGAGAAAATACTACCCAACTATTGGAAAATATTGGGTAGTCACTTAGAAACCATTTGCATATCAAAGGACCTTCCATTAGAAATATATCATATTAACATCGATAGCATTACATTCCGTTGATGGGGACACAACCTTGGTTTCCTTAATCAAATTAATTACATTCTCATAACAAATAGTTTTCTCGATAACTTATAATTACAACACTCTCTTTTAAGCTAACAGAGTAGGATTACGACTTAAGTCAAGTTTCACACTATTCAAGTAATCTTTTCTCACCTATTCCCTGTGGGATTCGACCCCAACCTAGTTGGGTTATTATATTTGATGTCGACCACCTTACACCATTTATTTAGGTGTAATTTGAGCATATCAAATTTTGACGCCGTTGTCGGGGAATACGGTTTTGAAATTACTATTTAGTGTGTGCTTTACTTTACGTCTTCTTCTATTCCATCACACTTTGCTTGGTGTTACTAGGTAAGCATGGCAGATTTGGAAGAAGAAAACCCTTTTTGCGGATATAGATGAGTATATTGAGGATAAAAATGCCATTGTCCCTCCATTAGTTGTTGTTGCCACCTTCAAGGTGAAACACGGTCTAATCCTAATGCTCAAAGCAGAGGGGTTTTTCAGAAATTCCACCGATAATGATCCGACACAACATCTCAGAAACTTCTTGGGTGTGTGTGCGATGCATAAGCAGAATCACGTTTCAGATGATGCCCTAAAGCTGAGGGTATTCAACTACTCAATAACTGGAGAGGAAAGGAAATGGATCCAAAATCTACCACCTAATTCCATTCATACTTGGCCCAAAATAGTTCGAGCTTTCCTAGCTAAATGGCTCCCGTAAAGTAAGAAGTCAGAGCTCCGGGATAAAATTTTCTTCTTCAAGCAATTACCGGGAGAACATCTACATGAGGCATGGGATCGATTCAAGTTATATTTAGTGAGGTCGCCGAATCATGATTTTCCGGACAACATCTTGTTGGAGAAGTTTTACATAGTCTTGGATCCTTTGAATCAATCCATAGCAAAAAATGCAGCTGATGGATCCTTATGGATAAAACATTTGCAAGGGTCACACAAATTCTTGTCAAGATGGCAAAACATAACCAAGCTTAGAACTTGGAAGACACTACGGGTGGAATTGAATATGGTACTTCTTCCTTGACCAACATGATTAAGGAGAACCAGGAAAGAGATCAAGTAATTGCCGGGCTTCCTACCAACATCAATGTGTTGACCAAGATGCTTACTGAAAGCCAAACAAAAAAGGTGAATGTTGTGGAAGATGTGCAACCCTTGTCAAACGAGGATTACGAGGAAGCAAATTATATCAAAAACTCAAGGCTTTAAACCTTGTTTAATAGAATGCCTAGGAATAAGTGGGTTCTATTTGGCATAAATTGGTTATCCTTAATTGCAACTCTTTTATATTTGGAAAAATCATAAAGAGAAAATACTACCCAACTATTGGGAAATATTGGGTAGTCACTTAGAAACCATTTTCATATCAAAGGACCTTCCATTAGAAATATATCATATTAATACTGATAGCATTACATTTTATTGATGGGGACACAACCTTGGTTTCCTTAATCAAATTAATTACATTCTCATAACAAAATAGTTTTCTCGATAACTTATAATTACAATACTCTGTTTTACGCTAACGGAGTAGCATTACGACTTAAGTCAAGTTTCACACTATTCAAGTAACCTTTTCTCACTTATTCCATGTGAGATTTGACCCCAACCTAGTTGGGTTATTATATTTGACATCAACCGCCTTACACCATTTATTTAGGTGTAATTTGAGCGTATCAGTGCTACTTTCTCTCTCAATTATTGGCAATCTTCCGTTCTGTGGCTGTGAGTGTTGTGATATTTACACATTAGGTTGGGGTCCCTTTGGGCTGGATAGAACTGTAGAGGTCAAAGCCACTTAGTGTCTTTGATGCGTCTGATTGCAGATACGATAGCAGTAACATCGACACTAAAGTTGTACTCTGATAACATTGGCACTTCCTTAGGCCCGATGGGACTGTCGAAATAGCTTTTGCTCATGATTCCCCAGTTATTTTGACCTCGATCGCTTCTCCTTTCACTTCTCACGGGGTTTCGTCCAGACCATTACCTCTTCGGTCTCCGTTGTATGGTTGATACCGGTCCTTATTTGATCGTGGTTCACGATCAATGTCTCTTTTGGATCTGTCAATGGCTCTGACGGTATAAACAGACCCAGAAGGGGACCCAAGCTATTCATCTTCGACCCTAATTTTTGATTGATACCGATTATGTATGTCAGCCCAAGTTACAACTGGATATTTTATTAGATATTGCTTCAACTGATGTGAATCCAATGAGCTTCGAGTATTGAGTCCATGGGTGAAGGCCCGAATGGCCCAATCGTTCGCGACCGAAGGCAAGTCCATTCATTCTATTTGAAAACGGGACACGAATTCCCTGAGCATCTCATTATCTCTCTGTTTCACCTTGAAAAGGTCTGACTTCCTAGTTTCGACCTTGATGGCCCCGGCGTGTGCTTTCACGAAGGAGTCTGCAAGCATAGCAAATGCATCAATAAAATTAGGGGGTAAATTGTGATACCATATCATAGCTCCCTTTGACAAAGTTTCCCCGAACCTTTTCAGTAGGACAGACTTGATCTTATCATCCTCCAAGTTTTTCCCTTTGATGGCGCACGTGTAAGAGGTCACATGCTTATTTGGGTTGGTTGTTCCGTTGTATTTAGGAATTTCGGGCATGCTACACTTATTTGGGATTGGCTTCGGAGCTACGCTCGGAGGGAAAGGTTTCTGAACAAACTTCTTGGAATCAAGGCACTTCAATATCGGTGGAGATCCTCAGATTTGGTCGAACCTGGAATTGTAAGTTTCCACCTTTTTGTCATTGGCTTCGATTTTCTTTTCTCTCGATTCTACCCTTTTTCTCAGTTCCTCGAGCATTTTTATGATTTCGGGGTTAGTCCCTGATTCAGCTTCACTCGGCCTCTCCGTGATTAGTTTATTTCTGCGAGTGATTTCCCGGGACGGCTTGGGCTCAACTCTGCTAGGGGCGCGACTTTGGTTCTGCAACTGGGCTACCACTGCCTGTTGGGCATGTAACATTTCTAATATCACTCGCAAATTGATCCCATGTCCTTCATCGTCCTGTGTATTTTGGGCTACCGATCGGACTCCCCCTTGGACGTTGTTTTCAAGATCGGTAGGCAGATTCATATCGATGGCCATATGTGATCTAGCGTTGATCGGGTCCGCGACCGAAACTCCGATAGGATCGACAGGTGGCACCCCGTTACTGGGTAGCATATTGCTATTGTAATGACCCGGCGGGTTGTTTTGAGTATTACAACCTCGTTCCCCCATTTACTGCTCAATTTATGCTTTACAGTTGTTATGTAACTTGCCAGGTGATTAGTTCGGGTCCGGTGAGGTTTGGAATGAATTGGAATACTTAGTTCCAAGGTTTAAAGTTTAAGTTGAAATAGTTGTTGGATGTCGACTTATGTGTAAAACGAACCCGAAATAGAGTTTTGATGATTCCAATAGCTCTGTATGGTGATTTTAGACTTAGGAGTGTGTCCGAAAAATATTTTTGAAGTCCGTAGTTGACCTTGGCTTGAAATGACGAAAATTGAATTTTTGGGAAGTTTGATCGGTGAGTTGACTTTTTGATATCAGGGTCGGAATCCAACTCAGAAAATTTTTATAGCTTTGTTATGTCATTTATGACTTGTGTGAAAAATTTGAGGTCAATTGGAATTGATTTGATTGGCTTCGGTATCGAATGTAGAAGTTGAATATTCTTAAGTTTTATTAAGCTTGAATTGGGGTATAATTCGTGGTTTTAGCATTGTTTGATGTGATTAGAGATTTCGACTAAGTTCGTATATTGTTTTAGGACTTGTTGGTATATTTCGTTGAGATCCCGAGGGCCTCGGGTGAGTTTCAGATGGTTAACGAATCGAAATTTTGATTTAAACAGCTGTTGGAAATTTTAGCCTTCTTGTGCAATCGCACCTGCAGAACTTAGCTCGCAGGGTCGAGGTCGAGGTCGCGACCAAGCATGGGCCGGGGCAGAGGTCGCAGAAGCGGGCAGATGGTCCGAGGTCGCGACCAAGCATGGGCCGAGGTCGAGGTGGCGACCAGGCATGGGTTGAGGCCGAGGTCGCAGAAGTGGGCAGATGGGTCGAGGTCGCGACCAGGCTTGAGTTGAGGCTGAGGTCGCAGAAATGGCTAAGCTAGTCGCATGTGCGAAAATCCCTGGACAGAACATATAAATTTAGGGGTTGGCCATTTTTACCCATTTTTGGATTTTAAGAGCTCGAGTGAGGCAAGTTTTGAGAGATTTTCAAGGAAAAACATCGGGGTAAGTGATTCTAACTTGGATTTGGTCAATATACACGAATATATCATTGTTTTTATTATTTAATTAGTGTTTTGAAACGGAAATTTGGGAAATATTGTAGAAATCTCATAAAACAAATTTTTGAGATTTCGATATCGATTCGGAGCCGGATTTGAGTGAAACTAGTATGGTTGGACTCGTAATTGAATGGGTTGTCGGATTTTGAGAGTTTCGTCGGATTCCGAAATGTGGGCCCCACTGGCGATTTTTGGGTTAAATTTCGGATTTTGTTAGAAAATTTATATTTTCTTATGGAATTTATTTCCTACAATTTGTATTGATTGAATCGAATTAATTATGATTAGATTCGAGCCGATCGGAGTCGGAAATTTGAGGAAAAGGCAGACTACTTGACTGATTGAGCGTGGTTTGAGATAAGTGATTTTTTTAACTTTGTGTAGGGGAAATTCCCCTTAGGATTGGTATTGATATGAAAATGATGATGTGTTAAAAGTCGTGTACACGAGGTGATCAGTGTGTACACGAGCTAAATGTGAAAGATTATGTCTTTAAATTTTGTAGAGCACTGCTGCATATTAATTAAATTATTTTATTCTGTTATATTTATCATCATTAATATATTTTCGTATTTAAAATTTGCCTCACATGTTCCTGCTAAGTGTTTTTCCTGTTTAGTTGAAACTTTATTTCTTTTGTTCATTGCATTATTTGAAGGATGGATTTATTAATTTAAATATTACTAAAAATATAGTATTTTACATTTAAAAATTTGATATTTAGGCAAGGTGTTAAATTTGTGAAAATATTATTTTTGCTGAATATTTTGTGAGATTTTCGTACTCATTGTGATTGAGCCGTGAGATCCTTATAATGGAAAATATTGTTGTTGATTTATTTTGGCATGAGTCGTGAGCTCTTTATTGTGGAAAATATTGTTGTTGTTGATTTATTTTGGCATGAGCCGTGAGCTCTTTATTGTGGAAAATATTGATTTATTTTGGCATGAGCCGTGAGCTCTTTATTGTGGAAAATATTGTTGTTGTTGGTTTTTGTGGTATGAGCCGTGAGCTCTTTATTGTGAAAAATATTGTTGTTGTTGATTTATTTTGGCAAGTTGAAATATTTGGGCACTTGAAATACAAATTATGATATATTGTGATATTGATACGCATGCGGTGGTATAAGGTCTGTGTGTTGAAACGCATGCAGTGAGATAAGGGTGGCTTGATATGCGTGGCTAGTAGGGAAACTACTAGAAGTCATGCGATGTGATAAGGGTGGCTAAAACGCGGGATGCTATTGCGGAAAAATATTTTTTTTAAAATTTAATGTGAAGGCTCCCGCGGTAATATAAGGAAGTGAGATATTGTGAATTTATTTATGATTTGGGACTACGAGGCAGTACCTCGGGAGTGCCCTTGTTGATATTTCTTATGGCTGCATTTGCCTTTGATTATTATTTGTCCTTATTCTGTGAAGTTAAATGGTGACATACTACTTACTTGATTCATTTCTATTGTCATTTCATTTTTAGTATATTGTTAAATATTTTACTATGTCTTTTATTATTTCCAGTAGGGCCTGACATGACCTCGTCACTACTCTACCGAGGTTAGGCTTGGCACTTACTGGGTACTGATGTGGTGTACTCATACTATACTTCTACACATCTTTTTGTGCAGATCCAGGTACTTCCTACCAGCCCAGATATCAGTGAGCTACATGTGTACGGAGACTTCGAGGTATATCTGCCAGCGTCCGCAGACTCCGTAGTCCCCTTCTATCCTTATTGTGTTGCTTCTTTATTTTCTTTAGACTCTGATATATAGAGAAATTTAGAAAATTTTTTAGAAGCTTGTGACTTATTCCTACTAGTTTTGGGAGTTGTAATTATGCGAATTTACAGATTTATTTATTTCAGATTTCTATTGTCATTCCGTATTGATAGGCTTACCTAGTCTTAGAGGCTAGGTGCCATCACGACATCCTACAGAGGGAATTTGGGGTCGTGAAAAGCTGGTATCAGAGCTCTAGGTTCATAGGTGTTATGAGTCACAAGCATGTTTAGTAAAGTCTCGCAGATCGATATGGAGACTTTTGTACTTATCTTCGGGAGGCTATGGAACTGTTATAAAAATTATTCACTTCTTTGATTCCTTATCGTGTGCATTTGTTGACTTCAAAATTTTAAACCATTGTCTTTCTATTCTCTCACAAATGGTGAGGACACGCACAACTGGATCCAATGATCAGACACATATGCCCCATGTTGGAGTCGCAAGAGGCCGGGCCAGGGCAGAGGTCGTGCCAGAGGCCGAGGAAGACCACGTGGTGTAGCTAGAGCACCTGCACGAGCTTCTGCAGAGGAGGCACCAATAGTTCCAGTTTGAGAGTAGGAACCTGAGACGCCTATTACTACCGCTGCACTTCAGGAGACTCTTCCCCAGTCTTTGAGCATGTTTTGCACTCTAGCTCATGCAGGGTTGATTCCACTTGCTCCTGCCACATCTTAGGCCGGGGGAGGAGCACAGACTCCCGCCGCCTGTACTCCAGAGCCACGGGCCCAGGTTGACCATGCCCCAAAGGTTATACCAAAGTAGCCAGTTGTCCCAGTTCGGCCCGAGGTTAGGGCAGCAGTTTCAGAGGGGGAGAAGCTCAGGCTCGAGAGGTACAAAAAGTACCACCCTCCCATATTCAGCGGTTTAGCTTCAGAGGATGCTCAAGGTGTTCTGGAGGAATGTCACTGTATCCTCCATACTATGGGTATTATGGATTCCAATGGGGTTTCTTTCACGACATTCCAGCTTAGAGGTGCAGCCTACTAGTCGTGGCGAGCATATGAGTTGGATAGTCCGGCTGAGGCAAGTTCACTCACTTTGACTCAATTTTCAAATATGTTCTTGAGGGAGTATGTTCCTCAGAGTTTTAGAGATGCATGGCGCACAGAGTTTGAGCAGTTACACCAAGGTTCTATAACTGTGTCAGAGTATGCGGTCTAATTCAGTGATTTAGCTAGGCATGCACCAACCTTAGTTGCTACTGTTCGAGAGCGGGTTCGTCGATTTATTGAGGGGCTCCACCCTAATATCAAATTCAGTATGGCCCGAGAACTGGAGATGGACATCACATACCAACAAGTGGTGTCAATTGTAGGAGATTGGAGAGTATGCGGACTCGGGAGAGAGAAAAGAGAGAAGCTAAGAGACCTCGGGATTCTAGCACATATAATAGTTCTCGTGCCCTAGCTGCAGCCCGTCATGGTAGAGGCTATGTGAGCCATCCTATTCATTCAGCACTTCCAGCTTCCAGCAGTATTCCGGCTACTCCCAGACCTCAGGTTCCATATTATGCACCGCCAGTGTCTACTGTACCTCCTATACGGGCTGCTTTCAATAGGCAGTCCAGTCGATTAGGCCCGAGCCAGTCCCAGCAGCCACGTCCTCCGAGGGCTTATTTTGATTGTGGTGACACTCATCATATCATGAGGGATTGCCCAGACTTAGAAGGGGTGCACCTCTACAGATTTCTCAGGCCCCACCTATTCCACAAGGCCCTCAAGCTTCTCAGGCCATGGTCACTACACAAGTTGCTACTCCACCTACACAACCAGCTAGAGGTGGAGGTCGAACAGGTAGAGGTTGCCCTTGAGGGGGAGGCCAGGCAAGATATTATGCCCTTCCTACTAGGACGAAGGCAGTTGCATCCAATTCTGTTATCGCATGTATTATTTCGGTCTGTTATAGAGATGCATCAGTCTTATTTGATCCAGGCTCCACTTATTCTTATGTGTCATCTTATTTAGCCCCGTATTTGGGCGTATCCCGTGACTCTTTAAGTTCTTCTATTTATGTTACACCCGTGGGTGAATCTATTATTGTTGACCACGTGTATCAGTCGTGTTTGATTGTTATCAGTGGTTTTGAGACCAGAGTTGATTTATTATTTCTTAGTATGGTGGATTTTGATATTATTTTGGGCATGGACTGGTTGCCGCCCTATCATGCTATCCTTGATTATCACGCCAAGACGGTGACTTTGGCTATGCCATGTTTACCATGGCTAGAGTGGAGAGGTACCTTGGATCATGTTCCTAGCAGGTTTGTTTAATTTCTTAAGGCTCAATGAATGGTTGAGAAGTGGTGTGATGCGTATCTGGCCTATGTGACAGATATTAGTGTTGATACTCCTACTGTGGAGTCAATTCCGATAGTAAGAAATTTTCCTGATGTATTTCCAGTAGATCTTTCGGGTATGCCACCTGGCAAGGATATTGACTTTGGCATTGATTTGTTACTGGACACTCAGCCCATTTCTATTCCACCATATCGTATGGCCCCAACAGAATTGAAGGAATTAATGGAGCAGTTACGGGAGCAGTTATATGAGCTGCTTGATAAGGGTTTTGTTCGGCCCAATATATCGCCTTGGGGTGCTCCTGTCTTATTTGTGAAGAAGAAGGATGGTTCTATGCGGATGTGTATTGATTACTGCCAGTTGAACAAGGTTACAGTGAATAACAGATATCCATTGCCTCGTATTAATGACCTATTTGATCAGCTTCAGGGTGACAGAGTGTTCTCTACGACCGACTTGCGTTCAGGCTATCATCAGCTGAAGATTCGGGAGCCAGATATCCCGAAGACTGCTTTCAGGACTCGATATGGTCATTATGAGTTTCTTGTAATGTCATTTGGGCTGACCAACGCCCCAACAACGTTTATGCATCTGATGAACAATGTATTTCAGCCCTGTCTTGACTCATTCATCATTGTATTTATTAGGACATTCTGGTGTATTCCCAGAGTCGGGAGGATCATGAGCAGCACTTGAGAACTGTGCTTCAGACTTTGAGAGAAAAGATGTTACAAGAAAATTTTTCAAAAGTGTGATTTCTGTCTTGATTCAGTGGGATTTTTGGGTCATATAGTTTCATGTGAAGGAATCAATGTGGATCTGAAGAATATTGAAGCAGTACAGAGTTGGTCTAGACCGTCCTCAGCTATGAAGATCCGGAGTTTCATTTGTTTGGCAGGGTATTATCGCCGATTTGTAAAGGGTTTTTCTTCTATTTCTGCACCTATGAACAAATTGATCCAGAAGGGTGATCCGTTCAGGTGAACCGAGGAATGTGAGGAGAGTTTTCAAAATCTCAATATAGCTTTCACTACAACCCTAGTATTGGTATTGCCTACGGGTTCATGGTCTTATACTGTGTATTGTGATGCGTCACATATTGGTCTCGGTACAGTATTGATGCAAGATGGTAGGGTGACTGCCTATGTGTCTAGACAGTAAAAGGTACATGAGAAGAATTATCCGGTCCACGACCTTTAGTTAGCATCTATTGTTCATGCCTTGAAGATTTGGCGGCATTATTTGTACGGTGTCCATTGTGAGGTCTACAGTGATCACCGGAGTCTACAATATCTGTTTAAACAGAAGGATCGTAACTTATGGCAGTGGAGGTGGTTGGAGTTGCTTAAGGATTATGATATCACCATTTTCTATCATCCCGGGAAGGCCAATGTAGTTGTCGATGCCTTGAGTTGTAAAGCGGAGAGTTTGGGCAGCTTAGCATATTTACCGGCAGTAGAGAGGCCTTTAGCCTTGGATGTTTAGGCCTTGGCCAACCAGTTTGTTAGATTGGATGTTTCCAAGCTGATCCAAATTTTGGTTGGTGTGGTTTCTCAGTTTTCTCTTTATGATCATATAAGAGAGCGTCAATATGATGACCCTCATCTGCTTGTTCTTAAGGACGCAATTCAGCACGGTGATGCCAAGGAAGTCACTATTGGAGATGACGGTGTATTACGGATGCATGGCAAGCTATGTGTGCCCAATGTAGATGATTTCGTGAGTTGATTCTCCCGGAGGCTCACAGTTCGCGGTACTCTATTCATCTGGGTGCTACAAAGATGTATCAGGACTTGAGACAACACTATTGGTGGAGGCGAATGAACAAATACGTAGTGGAATATGTAGCTCGGTGCCTAAATTTCCAGCAGGTGAAGTATGAGCATCAGTGACCGGGTGGATTGCTTTAGAAGTTAGAGATTCCAGAATAGAAATGGGAGCGGATCACTATATATTTCGTTGTTGGGCTCCCACGGACTCAGAGGAAGTTCGATGTAGTTTGGTTGATTGTGGATAGATTGACCAAGTCAACCCATTTCATTCATGTGGTTACTACTTACTCTTCTGAGCAGCTTGCTCAGGTTTACATTCGCGAGATTGTTAAGCTTCATGGAGTACCGGTATCTATCATCCCTGACCGGGTACGCAGTTTACATCACGGTTCTGGAGAGTCGTACAATGAGAGTTAGATACTCAGGTAGAGTTGAGTACATCATTTTACCCTCAGACGGATGGGCAGTCCGAGCGCACTATTCAGATACTAGAGGATATGCTTTGTGCTTGTGTGATAGATTTTGCGGGTGCTTGGGATCTGTTCTTGCCACTTGCGGAGTTTTCTTATAACAAAGTTTATCAGTCGAGCATTCATATGGAAGCGTATGAGGCCTTATATGGTAGGCGGTACCGGTCTCCAGTGGGTTGGTTCGAGTCGGGCGAAGCTAGACTATTGGGTACAGACTTGGTTCAAGATGCTTTGGAAAAGGTTAAATTGATTCAGGATCAGCTTCGTACAGCCCAATCTAGACAAAAGAGTTATGCGAATCGGAAGGTTCGTGATGTTGCATTCATGGTTAGTGAGCAGATCTTGCTCCGGGTTTCGCCCATGAAGGGTGTTATGAGATTTGCGAAGAAGGAAAAGTTGAGCCCTAGGTATATTGGGCCTTTTGAGATACTTGAAAGGATTTGAGAGGTGGCTTACAGACTTTCACTACCACCCAGTCTCACTGCAGTTCATCCAGTGTTCCATGCTCCGAAAGTATCACGGCGATCCGTCTCATGCGTTAGACTTCAGCTCAGTACAGTTGGACAGAGATCTATCTTATGTAGAGGAACCAGTGGCCATTTTGGACAAACAGGTTAGAAAGCTAAGATCGAAGAGCATTGCTTCAATAAAAGTACAGTGGAGGGTCATCCAGTCGAGGAGGCGACTTGGGAGAACGAGCATGATATGCATAGCTTCTATCCTTATCTTTTCACCACTCTAGGTATAATTCTAAACCCGTTCGAGGGGGAGAATGTATCTTTGTTTAAGAGGGGGAGAATGTAACGACCAGGACAGTCGTTTTGAGTATTACAACCCCATCCGGTGAGGTTTTGGAATGAATTGGAACACTTAGTTCCAAGGTTTAAAGTTTATGTTAAAATAGTGACCGGATGTTGACTTATGTGTAAACGACATGGAATAGAGTTTTGATGATTCTAATAGCTCCGTATGGTGATTTTGGAATTAGGAGCTTGTCCGAAAAATGTTTTTGAAGTTCGTAGTGGAATTTGGCTTGAAATAGCAAAAATTAAATTTTTGAAAAGTTTGACCAGGGAGTTGACTTTTTGATATCGTGGTCGGAATCCAGTTCTGAAAATTTTCATAGCTCTGTTATATCATCTATCACTTGTATGCAAAATTTGAGGTCAATCGGAATTGATTTGATTGGCTTCGGCATCGAATGTAGAAGTTGAAAATTCTTAAGTTTCATTAAGCTTGAATTGGGGTATGATTCATGGTTTTAGCGTTGTTTGATATGATTTGACGTTTCGACTAAGTTCGTATATTATTTTAGGAGTTGTTGGTGTATTTGGTTGAGGTCCCTAGGGCCTCGGATGAGTTTCAAATGGTTAACGGATCGAAATTTAATCTTAAATAGCTGCTGTAAATTTTTGCCTTCTGGTGCAATCGCACCTGCAGAATTTAGCTTGCAAGTTTGGGCCGAGGTTGAGGTCGCGGCCACGCATGGGCCGAGGTCGAGGTCGTAGAAGTGGGTAGATGGTCCGAGGTTGCGACCAAGCATGAGCCGAGGTCAAGGTTGGGGCCAGGCATAGGTTGAAGCCGAGGTCGCAGAAGCGGGTAGATGGGTGGAGGTCGCGACCAGGCATGGGTTGAGGCCGAGGTCGCAGAAATGGCTAAGTTAGTCGCATGTGCGAAAAGCCTTGGACAGAACATATAAATTCGGGGGTTGGCCATTTTTACCCATTTTTGGATTTTAAGAGCTCGGGTGAGGCGATGTTTGAGAGATTTTCAAGGAAAAATATCGGGGTAAGTGATTCTAACTCGGATTTGGTCAATATACACGAATATATCATTATTTTCATCATTTAATTAGTATTTTGAGATGGAAATTTGGAAAAAATTGTAGAAATCTCATAAAACGGATTTTTAAGATTTTGATGTCAATTCGGAGTTGGATTTGAGTGAAACTAGTATGGTTGGACTCGTAATTGAATGGGTTGTTGGATTTTGTGAGTTTCGTCGAATTCCGAGACATGGGCCCCATGGGTGATTTTGGGTTATATTTCGGATTTCGTTAGAAAATTTATATTTTCTTATGGAATTTATTTTCTATAATTTGTATTGATTGAATCGAATTAATTATGATTAGATTCGAGCCGATCGGAGTCGGAAGATCGAGAAAAAGGTAGACTACTTGACTGATTGAGCGTGGTTTGACATAAGTGATTTTTCTAACTTTGTGTAGGGGAAATTCCCTTTAGGATTGGTATTGATATGAAAATGTTGATGTGTTGAAAGTCGTGTACACGAGGTGACGAGTGTGTACACGAGCTAAATGTGGAAGATTATGTCTTTAAATTTTGTAGAGCACTGCTGCATATTAATTAAATTATTTTATTATGTTATATTTATCATCATTAATATATTTTAGTAATTAAAATTTGCCTCACATGTTCCTGCTAAGTGTTTTCCCTGTTTAGTTGAAACTCTGTTTCTTTTGTTCTGTGCATTATTTGAAGAATGGATTTCTTAATTTAAATATTACTAAAAATAAAGTATTTTACATTTAAAAATTTGATATTTAGACAAGGTGTTAACTTTGTGAAAATATTATTTTTGCTGAATATTTTGTGATTGAGCCGTGAGATCCTTATTATAGAAAATATTGTTGTTGATTTATTTTGGCGTGAGCCGTAAGCTCTTTATTATGGAAAATATTGTTGTTGTTGATTTATTTTGGCATGAGCCGTGAGCTCTTTATTGTGAAAAATATTATTGTTGTTGATTTATTTTGGCAAGTTGAAATATTTGGGCACTTGAGGTACAAATTGTGATATATTGTGATATTGATACGCATGCGGTGGTCTAAGGTCTGGGTGTTGAAATGCATGCGGTGAGATAAGGGTGGCTTGATACGCGTGGCTAGTAGGGGAACTACTAGAAGTTATGCGGTGTGATAAGGGTGGTTAAAACGCGGGATGCTATTTCGGGAAAATATTTTCTTTAAAATTTAATGTGAAGGCTCCCGCGGTAATATAAGAAAATGAGATATTGTGAATTTATTTATGATTTGGGACAACGAGGCGGTACCTCGGGAGTGCCCTTGTTGATATTTCTTTTTGGCTGCATTTGCCTTTGATTATTATTTGTCCTTATTTTGTGAAGTTAAATGGTGACATACTACTTACTTGATTCATTTCCATTGTCATTTTATTGTTATTATATTATTAAACATTTTACCATGTCTTTTATTATTTCCAATAGGGCCTGACCTGACCTCGTCACTACTCTACCGAGGTTAGGCTTGGCACTTACTGGGTACCGTTGTGGTGTACTCATACTAGACTTCTGCACATCTTTTTGTGCAGATCCAGGTACTTCCTACCAGCCCAGATATCAGTGAGCTACATGTGTACGGAGACTTCGAGGTATATCTGCCAGCGTCCGCAATGTTAATCATTAACGTTATAACGCTATATAGCTTCAACAATTTTGCCTCAAACTATATTTTATAAAAGAGCAAAATAGAAAAATAGTTACCTTTCCGTTTCATTCAGTTGTTTGAAAAGAAAAAAAAACTTATTAAAATGAGAAAATCTATTATTAAAATAATACTATGAGCATTAAGTATTTAATTCGTTCATCCTCCTTTTTTTATAGATACATTTTTGAACTTCTATTGTCATTAGTAAATGTGTATGTGCTAAAGTACTACGTATTTTATACCTTTCATATTTCTACCGGAGAGCGGTGAAGATCTCATTTCATAATTTCATTTAATATTAAAGTTTGAAAGATAATGCAGCGAGAAGTATTTTCCCTTTTCAAAGTTTAAGGTCTAAAGAATTACAAAAAATTAAGAAATTTAGTAAAGGAATAATTACTATGCATGCAAAAAAAAAAGGGGCTAATTATTTAATGCGAAATATCTTATTAGTCAAAATATTATTTACTAAAATAAGAGGGTGAAAAATAAAATAAAAAAGAATACGACGAATAGAGTAAATACCGTAAATTACAAAGATCTTCGCTTGGGTTAGTGCTAGCATAAGAAGGGAAAATAAATTTCCTTTTGTAAGCCAATTATCTCTTTCTAATTTATTAAAAAATTTCATGGAAAAAGTACACTAGAAAATTTGGATCAAATGGTTTTATGGGTCTTTTACGGCTTGCGTAATTGACATTACATAAATAGATCGAATTTAAACGACTTGTTTTTTGAAAAGAAAGAGCATGAAGTATCATTTAATAATCATTATTTTTAATTAACATTTAATAATGATTATTTTTGGTAATAAAACACTCGAGTATACACATAATTGACACCAACAACAATGGAGAAAATGACAGAGTTAACTTACTTTATTACTTTTAGTTATTTAAAGTTTGTTTAGAACCAGGACCCAAAAAGTTATAGGTCATAATACGCTATATAAATTTTTTGAACTTTTTTAACATCTTCACTTTTCATCTGAATTTTCTTAAATTAAATTGATAATAAAAATTTACAATCACTCAAATAATCTCTAATTTAAAATTATAAATTCAAATATAGTTTAATTAAATATTTAAATTGTATCATTTAGGAACTAATAAATGGTTAAATTACTATGATAAACAATGTATCTCAAATAAAGTATACTTAAAAAATATCTGAATGGTACAAGGATAATATTACCACTAAAAATTAGCAAAGACATTAAATAGCTATATATTTAAATACGAACTGTTTGCCTGGGCATAACCGCCCTAGTATGAACTATGAAGTGATAAATGACAATAGTACTTGTACTACGTCATCCAATTATCTTAAACAAATATCTTAAAATAAAAAAGTAAACATTTGTTACAAAAATAGTTCAAACAAAACACATACGAAATATGTTTAGTAAACTCTAAGACAAATGCCACTACCTGATATCCCAATTTTTGATATGTTTGACCGGTCACAATGTTTAAAAAAGAAGAAGAAGTTGTTGTATCAAAATAAATGTTAATTTGCCAAATTTAAGTCACAATGTTTAAAAAAGAAGAAGAAGTTGTTGTATCAAAATAAATGTTAATACCTTTTAATGAACATCCAAGGGGGAGTGTTATAAATATATTATATTATGGATGTTCATTTAGTACTCCGTTGTAAATAAGCTTCCTGAAGAAGCTTATCCATATGAGACTCCGCCGTAAATATGTTTATCTATTTAGTACTCTATTGGAAATAAGCCTCCTGAAGAAGCTTATCCTTTCGGTACTTCGTTATGGATAAATATTACCCATGGTAGAAAATTATCCATAGCTGGCACAACAACTTAGAGTAGCAGCTTACACAGTAGCTTGCAGTAGTAGCTTACACAGCAGCTTGCAGTAGCAGCTTACACAACATCTTCATTTCTTCTATAAATAGAGGAGAATTCAGTTCATTATGTACATAAGTTTGAAGTTTGAATAATATATCAGTTTCTCTCTATACTTGTCTTTACTTTATTGTCTTTATTTTATAACACGTTATCAGCACGAGAGTCTGCCATCTCGAGAAAATACTTTGAAAGTATCAGAGGTACGAACTTTCTTTTTCTAAATAATGTCAAATCTTTCTAAACTTGAGTTTGTAGCCCTGGATATATCGGGCAAAAGCTACATGTCTTGGGTGCTTGATGTCGAAATTCATCTTGATGCGATGGGTCTAGCAGACACCATCAAAGATAAAAATCAGGCGTCAAACCAAGACCGTGCCAAAGCAATGATATTCCTACGCCATCACCTTGATGAGGGCCTGAAAATAGAATATCTTACAGTTAAAGATCCAGTCATACTGTGAAATAATTTGAAAGATAGATATGACCACCTGAAAATGGTCGTTCTTCCACAGGCACGTTATGATTGGACTCATCTAAGGCTACAAGATTTTAAATCTATCAGTGAGTACAATTCTGCTATGTTCAGAATTATTTTCCAATTGAAACTATGTGGTGACAATATTACTGATCATGATATGTTGGAGAAAACTTTCACCACTTTTCATGCCTCGAATATGCTCTTGCAACAGCAATATCGAGAGATGGGATTCAAAAAGTATTCTGAACTTATCTCACATCTTCTTGTAGCCGAGCAACATAATGGGCTATTAATGAAAAATCATGAAAGCCGACCTACTGGTTCTTGTCCATTCCCTGAAGTGAATGAGACGAACTTCCACCAAGCTAAGCGTGGAAGAGGACATGGCCCCAGTCGTGGTCATGGCCGTGGTCGGGGAGGAAACTCTAATCGTGGTAATAACAATGCACCAAAGAACCCTCCTCACCACCAGCAGTGGAAAAGGAATGAACGAAAGCATGAAGCGGTGCAAGCAGCAAAGCCAAAAAATGCATGCTATAGATGTGGAGGAAAAGGGCACCGGTCACGTACATGTCGTACGCCAAAACACCTCGTTGAGCTGTATCAAGCCTCCCTGAAGAAGACAGAGAAAAATGCTGAAGCAAATTTTATTTCTGAAGATAATTTAGACTTCATGCATTTGGATGTAGCTGATTATTTTGCACTCCCGAAATGAGAAACAAATCATGTGATCGGTAGTGAATCTGTAGAAATGTAAATATTTTAATTTTTGTTATTTATAGTAGATAGTATGGTTATGTAATTGTTGTACATAAATAAAAGTTATGCTTTGAAAATGATGTTTACTATCATATTTATTTTTTTATGTCATTTTGAAGAATATGGATAATTCTCAAATTATGTTTGGATCAAAGACCAATCACGAAGATATTTGTGTAATTGATAGTGGAACAACTCATGCCATATTCAAAGATCAGAAATACTTTTTTTATTTTTATAAGGAAAAAATAAATGTTTCAACAATTTCTGGTAATATAAGTTTGATTGAAGGCTCCGGAAGAGCTACTGTATTTCTGTCTAAGGGAACAAAACTTATTATCGACAATGCATTATTCTCTTCCAAGTCCCGAAGAAACTTGTTGAGTTTTATAGATATCCACCGAAATGGGTATCATGTTGAGACAATAGATGAAATGAACGTGGAATATCTTTGTATTACAAAGAATATTTCTGGCCAGAAATGCATTGTAGAAAAGTTACCAACTTTATCTTCTGGCTTATACTATTCAAAGATTAGTACAGTTGAAGCACACTCTATCTGATTCGAATACTTTTGTGCTTTAGCATGGCCGTTTGGGCCATCCTGGATCAATAATGATAAGACGAATTACTGAAAATTCGAATGGGCATCCATTAAAGAACATGAAGATTGTTACAAATGATGAATTTTCTTGTGATGCTTGTTATCAAGGTAAAATGATCACTAGACCATCACCAATGAAGGTTGGCATTGAGTCCCCTGCCTTTTTAGAACATATACATGGGGATATATGTGGACCTATTCACCCACCAAGTAGGCTATTTAGATATTTTATGATCCTAATAGATACATCTTCAAGATGGTCTCATGTGTGCC
Organism: Nicotiana tabacum; assembly: GCF_000715075.1. Lineage (NCBI taxonomy): Eukaryota > Viridiplantae > Streptophyta > Magnoliopsida > Solanales > Solanaceae > Nicotiana > Nicotiana tabacum. The sequence continues at coordinate 95,619,001 of NC_134096.1, read as the reverse complement.
TACTATCATCTCGCAACCTGACGTTTGCAAAGTTATTAGCCCAAATAATTCGATTAAGGGCACAATTCCCAGATTATCCTATAAAGGCTATTCTTCTTGATAATGCTTGAGAATTCTCATCTCAATCTTTTGATAATTACTGTCTATCAGTTGGAATAAAAGTTGAATATCCTGTAGATTATGTTCATACTCAAAATGGCCTTGCAGAGTCATTTATTAAACAGTTGCAATTGATAGCAAGACCACTACTTATAAAAATAAAATTGCCCACTTCTGTTTGGGGTCATGCTATTTTGCACGCAGCATCACTTATCCATCTCAGAACAACATATTATAATAAATATTCTCCGTCACAATTAGGTTTTGGTCATGAACCAAATATTGCCCATCTACGAATTTTTGGATGTGCTGTATATGTGCCAGTAGCACCACCACAGTGCAGTAAGATGGGCCCCCAAAGAAGGTTAGGAATATATATTGGGTTTGAATCACCCTCTATTATTCGCTATCTTAAACCATTGACGGGAGATTTATTTACTGCTCGATTTGCAGATTGTCGATTTGATGAAACAAATTTCACACAATTAGGGGAGAGAAAAAGGAAATCAAAAGAGAAATTGTGTGAAAAGTTTTATCATTATCTCACTTTGATTCACGTACCCCTATATGTAATCAGGATATCCAGAAGATCATCCATTTACAAAATATAGCAAATTAAATGCCAGACGTATTTACTGATTTGAAAAGGATAACTAAGTCGCATATCCCTGCAGAGAATGTGCATATCCGAATTGATGTCCCAGCAGGACAATCTACTAGCATGAGAGCTAGTGAACCTAAAGCACGCCTGAAGCGTGGTAGACCTTTGGGTTCTAAGGATCGAAATCCTAGAAAAAGAAAATCGACAAATGATCAAAATGATATTATGAAGGGATCTCCTGAAGAGACCCAAGATCTGATTAGTTCTGAGATTCCTAAAGAAATCAATGAACCCGAGACTCAAGTGAGTGAGGAACTTTTAATAAGTTCTACTGGTGATAGGATTAATTTAAATCGATCTGAAATAGTGGTGGATAATATTTTTGCATATAATGTTGTACTTAACATTATGCAAGATAGTGAGAATCTTGAACCCCGATCTGTCAAAGAATGTCGACAAAGATTTGATTGGCCAAAATGGCAAGAGTCAATTCAATCGGAATTGAAGTCACTTGCTAAAAGAGAGGTCTTTGGATCAGTAGTTCAAACACCTGCTGGTATAAAGCCAGTTGGTCATAAATGGGTTTTTGTGCGAAAAAGGAATGATAAAAAGGAAGTTGAAAGATACAAGGCTCGCCTTGTTGCACAAGGATTCTCACAACGACCTGGAGTCGATTATGAAGAAACATATTCACCAGTTATAGATGTCATAACATTTCGATATCTCATCAGTTTAGCCTTACGTGAAAGGCTTGAAATACATCTAATGGATGTGGTTACAGCTTATCTGTACGGGTCACTTTATAATGAAATTTACATGAAAATCCCTGAAGGATTTAAAATGCCTGAAGCATATTCAAAATCTCGGGAAATATACTCAATCGGATTACAAAGATCTTTGTAAGGTTTAAAGCAATCTGGGCGCATGTGGTATAATTGTCTCAATGAATATTTGCTGAAAAAGGGTTACATAAATGATGTTATTTGTCCATGTATTTTTATAAAGAAAATGGCTTCAGAATTTGTTATAATTGTTGTTTATGTTGATGACATAAATCTTGTTGGATCTTCGAAGAGCTCCAAAAGGCAATTGAATATCTTAAGAAAGAATTTGAGATGAAAGATCTTGGAAAGACAAAACTTTGTCTTGGTCTGCAAATTGAACATTTAGCAGACGTGATCTTTATCCATCAATCTGTCTATACAAAAAGAGTCTTAAAACGCTTTTACATGGACAAAGCGCATCCATTGAGTACACCAATGGTTGTTCGATCACTTGAAGTGAATAAAGATTTGTGCCGACCTCCAGAAGAGGATGAGGAACTCCTTGGTCCCGAAGTACCCTATCTCAGTGCAATTGGTGCACTAATGTATCTTGCTAATGCTACAAGGCCTGGCATAGCATTTTCTGTTAATTTACTAGCAATATATAGTTCTTCTCCTACACGGAGATATTGAAACGGGGTTAAGCATATATTGCGATATTTAAAGGGAACTATTGATATGGATTTATTTTATGCTAACAAAGATAGTGCAGATCTTGTTGGTTATGCAGATGCAGGTTATTTATCTGATCCCCATAAAGCTAGATATCAAACCAGGTACATTTTTACATGTGGAGGTACTATTATATCATGGCGCTCCATAAAGCAATCTATTGTTGCTACTTCTTCAAATCATGCTGAAATAATAGCTATTCATGAAGCAAGTAGGGAATGTGTATGGTTGAGATCAATAATTTATTTTATTCGAGAAAAATGTGGTTTGGAATGTGAGAAAAGACCCACAATTTTATACGAAAATAATGTTGCATGCATAGTCCAATTGAAGGGAGGATTTATAAAAGGAGATAGAACGAAGCACATTTCACCAAAATTATTCTACACACACGATCTTCAGAAAAATGGTGACATTGATGTGCAACAAATCCGTTCAAGTGACAATCCGGCAGATTTATTCACTAAATCTTTACCAACTTCAACTTTTGAGAAGATGGTATACAAGATTGGAATGCGGAGATTTAAATATTTGAAACAAGATTTTCATCAGGGGGAGTAAAATATGCGATGTACTCTTTTTTCCTTACTAAGATTTTTTCCCATAGGGTTTTCCTTATAAGGTTTTTAATGAGGCAGCTAGCAATGCGTATTACTAAATATGTGTACTCTTTTTCCTTCACTAGGATTTTTTCTCCCAGGATTTTTTCCTTAGTAAGGTTTTAATGAGGCACATTATCTTTTAATGAATATCCAAGAGGGAGTGTTATAAATATATTATATTATTAATGTTCATTTAGTACTCCGTTGTAAATAAGCTTCCTGAAGAAGCTTATCCATATGAGACTCCGCCGTAAATATATTTTTCTATTTAGTACTCTATTGAAAATAAGCCTCCTGAAGAAGCTTATCCTTTCGGTACTCCTTTATGGATAAATATTATCCATGGTAGAAGATTATCCATATCTGGCACAACAACTTAGAGTAGCAACTTACAAGCAGCTTACACAGCAACTTACAAGCAACTTATACAGCAACGTGCAGTAGCAGCTTACACAGTAGCTTGCAGTAGCAGCTTACACAACAATTTCCTTTCTTCTATAAATAGAGGAGAATTAAGTTTATTATGTACATAAGTTTGAAGTTTGAATAATATATCAGTTTCTCTATACTTCTTTTTACTTTACTGTCTTTATTTTATAATAGCTTACGATTTTTACGACTTTTCACACTATCAATATAAATTGAACCAATTGTAGTATGTTATTTACTCTGTTTTCATATTACTAATTTAGTTTAATATATAAAAAAAGCGTTCAAGGGTTTGGGTGAGGGTCGGGACGGGGATTGGGGTTAGTATATGTTAACAAAAAAACAAAAAGATAATGTGTAACATTTGTTGGCGGGGATCGCTTTTCTCCAACAACTCTCAAGAAAAAGACTATAATAAAGTCAAAAATAGTCCAAGTGTCAAACTCCAGCTATTAATTTAGTATTAAAGTGAAAACTACAGCTATTAAATTAGTACTAAAGTCCGGCACTTTCGAAAGACTCGTGTGGAACTAACATGCTTCTTGTTTTCATTTACCGAGTAGCATACAGTGTTAGGCAAGCATTAGAGTGGAAACTTCATAGCCAAGCTTTATTACCTTTTTTATTGTAAATTCAAGTGGTACATTATGGTCCAATTCCAGCGATTATTTTTACCAATTTAGCCAGTCAAATACTGTATTAACTTATGCAAAATTTTAGGTAAGGAATCAATTTTTCAATTACCTTCAGCCGAACGACCCCTAAGTAAAAGTTAAAATTCAGTAGTCCTAAAATGAAAACTAAAAGAAAAAAACAGTATAATGATATGTTGAGAAACCAAGGTATATATGTTAATTTTGTAAAGTGTTCAAGATATTCTGTGATAAATTATGCAACACAACAAACATATACACAATATTTACCATTTTTAGCTATACATTTAGAAAATTACCATCTGTAGTTATGTTTGAATTTTATAGTCAATCCACTTGTAGTACTGAAACAAGAGATCAATATACTAAAACAAGAGATCAATTGTTTTAAACTAAAAGAAAGATCAACAAACATTACATGCATGTTGGATTTAGTATAAAAAAGATTAAGTTTAAGATATAGGCTAAGAAGTTTTGGAAATCGTTACATGTTTGGATTTAATATTAGAATGACATTTTATTTTTTGATTTTTCACTTGATATCTGGTATCTTCATGGTAGCCCCGACCTTAGCATTTTCCTATCAGAAATTTTTTAATTTTCAAGACTCGCACCCATGATTTTTGATTGAGGGTAATGAATTTTATCTATTCCACCACAACTCTTGATGTGTATGATTGAGTTTAATTTAGGACTGAAGAAAGGTGGTAAAGCTAGCCTAAGATGTTTCTGTAGAGAGTAAAATATGCTATGACACGTGGCCGTCCAAAAAAGATACACGTGGAACCCAAAATGAGGGGATGTCCAAGACCAAAGGCAACTGTTTCATTTGTCACCAGAAAGAACAATGCTCATAAAGATTTGATAAATGCTCTTTACCCGTTAGCATTTAATAGAGAATATTTTATGGCATTAAGAGCAATTACCCGTTAATATTCGGCTTAAAGTATGCATATTTTTATGTATATTGTCTCGCATTGTGCTCATGTCTCGTAGATTTCGGATGTATAATATAATGATTTGTGCTGATTTGTGGTATTTCTATGTGTAGGGATCATTCGGATGCAATTTGGGACGAAAGTGTGCGAATTGGAGCGAAAATGGGAAGAAAAGGCGAAATGGCCCAGTTAAGCGCCCCATGCAGCCCTGGACGCCCAAAATGTGAACTTGTCCTATTTCACCCGGGACTTAGTTATTTTGGCCATACACACCCCCAACTCGTATAAAAGGGGTCCTAAACCTATTTTGGAGAGGGGAGGACATTTTTGAGAGTAACTTTTGACCAAGGGAGAGCACATAGCCGCCGTGGAGGCCGTGTTTCATCTTTTCTTTCACCAAACTTAGTAATTTTTATATTTCTTTGTATGATTTGTTGTTTTTCTACCATGTCTATGTGGAACTAAACTTCACGTTCTAGGGTTGTGGTTCTTTCATGACTATTGTTATTCGAATATTGATTTTAATTTCTTAGTTTATTGTATTAGTTTATTTATTCAATCCTGCACTTAATTATTTGATTGCTTGATCACCACCTGAATACTATCTACGAATCTAGAATTGAACTCGAAAGTGGGAATTCTAGATTGCATATAGGATTGAGTAGAGAAAGTTCTTGAACCTGGGCATCGGAAAACGGATTCGCAGTTAGGATAGACATATACCTAATTGCCTTGCTCAGTTGATTTACAGGAATTATAAATGTGTTCTTGTTAGTTCTAATTCCATAGACATATAGGCGTTAGGTTAGCTTGAATAGGCGAGTAAGAACTTGACAGATTCTTATGAGCAATATTAACATTGTTAACCAATAAAACTAAATAAATTAGTTAGTCAATTCAACTGAAGAATACAATAGGAATGTTAGATAGCCCATAACCCTAGATCATTTTCATCACATTGATAATATAAAAATCTGCCCTTCCTCTGTTTAAAGTTCATTAGTTATTTTCTTTTTAGTTTAATTATTTTAGCATCACTATTTTTGGGTTTAATCCTTGTTCAGATAATTAGGATAGTCTGATCTAGTTAATAGTTGATAATAAGTCCTCGTGGGTTCGACACTCTCTTATCACTTTATGACTTGACGACCGGGTAAACTTACGTGTGCGTTTGGCCGCAACAAGTTTTTACGGGGAATTTGGCATTTATGTTCACTGTTACATCGGCATCAATGTCCCTCATAATTGGCATTAAAAAAGGAAACGATCCTAGGACCTCTTTTATAGCTATAAATAGTGAGCTCAGTTATCACTGTAAAGGACACAAATTTTCTAGAAAACTGACACTACATTCTATACAAAGCTCAATACAATATTATCTTCTTATTCTTTTGATTTCGATGTTGTTGCGCCCGTAAATCCTATTCCCGAAACTATTATTTCTGTTGTTTCGTCTATATCCTAAGGCTAAGTATTGCATAATTCTTTGATTATTTTATTATTTCAGGATCAAATTAATTCACTTGTCTAGAAACCATGTATAAATTCAACTGTACCATTTTACGGGTAAACAGTTTGGCGCCCACCGTGGGGCCTAGACAGTCGTGTAATTAAATTGATCCTTGTCTTTTGCACTAACGTGTTTTGATTATTTTATCTTAGAAAAATCATAAGAAATGGCAGATAGCACTGTTAACGACATGCACAACCCCGAGATTCGAGGTGATCAACCTCATTTCGTGGACTCAGTTAGTGACACCCAAAATGAAGGGGATGACGCTACACCAGTGTATGACAGACAATATCCTCGATATGTTCGGGAGACCACTCCCGATGATGCTGATGAGGAGCATGTTGTCGACGCGGTAAGGGTCTTACAAGAGCAACAGACGATCATTCTAGGTCATCTCACGCGACAGGATAATGTTATGACAGAATTGAAGCAGGCGTTGTCGGGAGCTTCAAATAATGCAAACAGACGAGATCCGATTCCTCCCAAGATTCTCACAAATCAAACGATGCAGAGAGTCGACAAAAACACTCCCAGGGGTGAAATTGGCTCGGATGGGGAAGGGGAAACGGATCCAGCCACAACAACAAGAATAATCCATCCAAGAATGAACTGTTACGGTTCATGAGGGAAGTGAACGACTGCATGGACTAGATCTCTGGCGCGCCACCAGTGCTGAAAGGTCCGGACTCAAAAAAGTATACTCAATTGCCGTACAAGCCAAGTGCGGCACCAGAGTTAATCCCGAAGCGTTTCAAAATGCCTGAAATACCAAAGTATGACAAAACTTTGGACCTCTAGGAGCATATTACCACCTATACAACGACGATAAAGGGAAATAATTTAGCTCCTCCCAAATTTGAATCTGTGCTGCTGAAGAAATTTGGAAAAACCCTCACGAGGGGGAACTTGACGTGGTATTCGCTGTTACCCGAGCATTCCATAGACTCTTTTGAAATGCTCGCGGATTATTTCATCAAGTCTCATGCCCGGGCTAGAAAAGTACAGGCCCGAAAGGCTGACATATTCAGGATTGCATAAAGAGAGTCTGAGCTGCTACGGGAGTTCATTACCCGATTCCAAAAGGAGAGAATATTTCTCCCGGTTGTCCTGGATGAATAAGCGGCTGAAGCATTCACCAAGAGATTGAATGGCGAACCTGTCTTATGAAGCGGACAGACGAACTTTGAGGGGCCGGTTTTTACCCTACGAATTAACCGAAGGACGCAGTAGATGTTTTCGGACAGTGGACAAGTTCTCCATTGACAAAAGGACCAATCGCGGTCAGAACAATCAATCATTGCAGGATAAACAAGCGCCAGGATTGCGGGATCTTTTTTACCCCAAGTTTTCGGAATACAACTTCAGCATCAATATAATGGAGCTGGTATCGGCCATGAGAAACATCAAAGAAGCACGATTCTGAAAATCGACGAGATCTGATCCCAGCCAGAGGGATCTCAACTTGTGGTGTAAATACCACGGAATGAATGGCCACTGGACAGGGGACCGTCGACACCTCTGGGAAGAAGTGGCAACATTATTGAGGTCACCTCAGAGAATTCTTGAGTGACTGAGCTAAGAACAATTATGGTCGTAACCGGGACAACGCGGAACCCTTGAAAGCAGGATAAGATCCCCCGCGTCAAACAATCAACATGATATTCGGAGGGAACGAGATTAACGGGGTCACTTTTTCAGCAACAAAGAAGACAAAAGTATCAATAACGCATAGCAAAAGGCTTTAGGAAGATGATATTATTTTTACGGAGGGGACGCAGATGGATTGCTGCTTCCACACAAGATTAAACGTGTTCTAGTGGATCCAGGGAGTTCGGCTAATATCATACAATGGAGAGTATTGGAGCAAGCTAAACTCACTAGAAGAATTATTCCGGTCACACAGCTCCTCGTCGGATTCAACCTCGCAAGTGTGACAACTCAGGATGAAATTTTATTACTCATGAACGCTGGAGGAGTAATGAAAACCACTCTTTTCGAAGTAGTAGATAGTGATATGGGATTCAACATCATTCTGGGAAGGCTATGGTTGCATGATATGAAAGTTGTACCATCAACGTATCATCAATTGCTGAAGTTTTCAACACCCGTAGAATTCAGCAGATAAGGGGTGATCAACCGATGACAAAAGAGATGAATGCAATTTCGGTCTCCAGTAGAAAAGGAAAGGAACATGCGGCATAACAATTACATGTACCAACACCTACTCCCGAACTAGATGAAGTTATCCTGGGGGCATATGCGTCGAAATATTATCAGGTGCCGAGATATTTCCAAGTACCAGAAGAAATTGATGCAACAAAGTTCACAGCGGAAGAGCTGGAGCAAGTGGCATTATTCGAAGAATTCCTAGAAAGGAAATTCCGCTTGGGGACAGGACTGCACCCAGAAGTCAGGCCCGACTTTATTAATTTCCTTAAATCTAACGCTGATTATTTTGCATGGTCGCATGAGGATATGACAGACATCTCGACAGAGGTAGCCGTACACAAGTTAAACTTGGATCCTAGCATACCTCCAGTAAGACAAAAGAAATGCCCGATTGTCGAAGCCAGGAATAAGTTCGTTAAAGAAAAGGTAACCTGCTTACTTAATATTGGTTCAATCCATGAGGTAAGATATCTGGACTGGCTAGCAAATGTAGTAGTAGTTCCTAAGAAGAATAATAAGTTTCGCATGTGTGCTGATTTTAGTTCGGGATTATTGCCTCTGGCAACCAAGGAGGCAGTAATGGTGTTAGAATCAACATCAGGGGTTTGGACCTTATTTACGGATGGAGCTTCTAACGTAAAAGAGTCTATGATCGGTATAGTCTTAATCACACCTTCGAGAAAAACCCTAAGGCAAGCCATCATGATGTTCCATTTAACTAACAATGAAACATAGTATGAAGCTTTGATTGCCGGGCTCGAATTGGCCTAGGGACTTGACTCCGAGGTCATCGAAATCAAATGCAACTCACAACTGGTGGTATATCAGGTCTACGGGATCTTCGAGACCAAAGATGAGCGCATGTAACAATACGTGGTAAAGGTTCAAGCTCTGTTAGCGTGATTCTGGGAATGGTCAATTACTCATATCCCGAGGGAAGATAACGCAGAAGTAGACGCATTAGAAAACCTAGGATCATCGACGAAAATAAAGGGATCAGAGTCCGGGACGGTAGTACAACTGATGAATTGAGTCCTGGATAAAGATGGTTACTATAAGGTAAAGTTGACTAGTTTAGTCTGGGACTGGAGGAATGAAATCATCTATTATCTCGAACACGAGAAGCTACCTGAAGACCCCAAACTATCCTTGGCGTTGCGCACCAAAGCAATGTAATATAGCTTCAAGAGAGGCCAATTGTATAGAAAATATTTTCAAGGCCCGATGGCCCGATTCTTAGGGGCATCCGAAGCTAACTATGTCATGAAAGAAGTTCACGAAGGGATATGCGGCAACCACTCGGGCGCAGATTCCTTAGTGCTGAAGTTGGTAAGGGCAGGATATTATTGGCCCCATATGGAATGGGACACCAAAGACTTTGTACGAAAATGTGATAAGTGTCAATGCTCCGCACCACTGGTGCATCAACCGACAGAACTCTTATATTCGGTTCTGTCCCCGTGGCCATTCATGAAATGGGGGATGAACATCGTCGAACCATTGCCATCGGCTCCCGGGAAGGTAAGATTTTTTTTAATTTTGACTGACTATTTTTCTAAGTGGGTGGGAGTAGGTTCTTATCAGAAGATCAGAGAACACGAAGTGGTTGATTTATTATGGAAAAATATAATTTGCAGGTTCGGAATACCAAAAGATATAGCATGCGACAATGGGCCACAGTTTATCGGCGCAAAAATTACAAAGTTCCTCCAAGATTTAAAAATAAAGAGGATCACATTTTTACCCTATCATCCGAGCGCAAACAGTCAAGCGAAGTCGACAAACAAAGTACTTATTCAAAACTTGAGGAAAAGGTTGGAAGCAGCTAATGGTAACTGGCCCGAGGAATTATCCGGATTTCTATGGGCATATCGAACTACAGCTAAGTCAAGCACAGGGGAAACCCCTTTTTCCCTCGTGTACGGTGCCGAAGCTTTAATCCCGATGGAAGTAGGGGAGCCCACCTTTAGATATTTCCATACAGATGGAGAATCAAATAATGAAGCAATGGTAGTCAACTTAGAACTGCTCGATGAACGCAGGGACTTGGCACATGTAAGAATGGTAGCTCAAAACCAGAGAATGGAGGGTATTATAATCGAAGAGCCAACTTCCGTTATTTCAAAGTAGGAGACTTGTTCCTAAGGAAAGTAACTCAAAACACCGGGAGCTCAATATGGGGAAGTTAGGTCCAACGTGGGAAGGCCCTTACCGTATTTCAACTATCACCAGGAAAGGTTCATACGATTTGGAAAACCAAAATGGAGAAAAGTTACCCAGCAATTGGAACGTGGAACACCTCAAAAGATATTATTGCTCATGAACATTATCCAATCAGAAAGTATGTGCTGCACTCTTTTTTTTTTCGTTCAGTTTTTGTCCTAATTGAGCTTTTCTGGCAAGGTTTTTAACGAGGCAGCAATAAAAAACATACTACGAGGACAACAACAATAAGACCTTTAATAGCAAGGCATACAAGCGAATATCCACTCGAGGATGGTTAGATAATCTTTTGCTCTATAGAAAATTCCCACCGGGAAATTAAGTTTGCTATTGAGCAAAGATTACCTTATCGTTCACGAGCATAAAACACTAGAGAATTATCTAGCAATGCATTAATGGAATCTTCGAAGATACAAGACTTCCAGTGTTCCAATTCGCGCTCTTCGCATTCGAACACTGGGGGAGGGGGAATGATATGAGTATACATCAATAATGAATGCCACGTCGACCGGGAAACAAAAAAATGGAAATTTAATTGCATCATCGGGACTGGGGATTATGCGACCAGCCCGTAGAAACAAGTTGTACAAGTTAGCCACAAGTAATGGCAATTTCTTTTCAGCATAGAAAATGCTTATGTATTTTTTGAAAATAGAAGAAATAAAATGAATTCCTTTTGTTTCTAGCTTGTTTCTTGTCCGAACGATGAATTAACTTTGGCATTTGAAAGTTAAACAAGTACTTCAAATGCTAGTGATGTAATGAACATGAGACATCCTCTTCAAGAGCACCTTAAACATAAGAGGACCCTCTCTTATAAAAATCCCTCACGTTAAAGGGTTGGCTCCGGAAGAACTTATGTCCGAAATCAAAAATTCCTTCGGGGAAAGATACACCCGAAGCCGTATACGAAAGAACGCAAAAAGTAAACTTGCAAAAATACTTATCAAAAGCCCTCACGAAAAAAGGGATGGTACCCAGAGCCAAAAATGCTTTCGGGGAAAATACACTAAAAGTTTCACATAATAATTCTTAAAAGGAAAAAAATGCAAAGATTAAAGACTTGAAAGAATATTCAAACGAAAATAAGACTTGAGCAAAAGACGTTTTTTATTTACAAAAACATGTCAAAATGGCACAAGTACAAGAATCACAAAAAGAAAAGAAAAGCTAAACTGCAGTATCTCCGGAACCAGGAGGAAGAGAAGTGTTCGCTCCTCCGAGAGAAGTAGACAGACCCACCAATGGCTTGGCATTTTCACTAGTTTAGCCTTCCGCATCATCATCCTCCGATTCTTCTTCAGTTCCCGAGAACTCGGAACCGGAACCGAAACCAGAACCGAAACCAGAACCAGAAGAACCAGGTGCATCAGGTCTCGTTGGGAGGCCACTTTTAGCAGATAACTCAAGCTCGCGGGCCTTAGCAATTTCAGCATCAAAATCAATGACACCAGTTTTGGCCTCTTTCAAGTTTTTCTCCTCATGCTGTACATGGCTTGAGTTTTCTCAACAACGAAGGAAGCCATTCGATGCTTGAGTTCTTCCTTGAGTTGGGTCACCTGGGCAAAAAGGTTTTCCCGGGCGGACCTAGAAGATTTGAGGCTAACATAAAAGTCGTGGACAATTGAACTAAAAAGCCTATTATGCTCGATAGTTTTCCTGTACTTCTCTTCCAGTTGGGCATGTTTCACCCCCGTAGTAGCAAGCTCTTCCATTTTGGAATTCAAGGCTGCCTCTAAGTGGATCACTCTTTCAGCAGAGGCAGCCTCGCGTTCGGTTGCAGCAAGAACGACCTTATGGACTACAACCCATTAAGCCCTGGCTTCGTCCAATACAACATCCTCAGTGGGCCAATTTCTTGGATAAGGATTACCACTTCTTACTCACTTTGCTGCAAACGAGCTTCCAATACAACAACCTCAGCGACTTTGGCTTCCAGTTCTGAAAGGCAAGTGACATGTTGCTCCTGCTCTGCCAAAAGCTGAATATGATAATGCTGAATTCTTTGAAAGCATATATCCGTATAAAACTGAATATGAGTCATTAAGTGAAATACCTAAACGACCTCAGGAAGAACCAAAGGAAAATACTCCAAGTATAGAAGATCCAAGGCGTAGCAAACGTCAAAGAACATCTACTTCCTTTGGACCCGATTTGTGACATTCTTGCTTGAAAATGAGCCTCAAACTTTTAAAGCAGCTATGTCATCTTCTGATTCAGCGTTTTGGAAAGAGGCCGTTAATAGGGAGATTCAATCAATTTTGGATAACCATACATGAGAATTGATAGATCTTCCTCTGGGAAATAAGCCTTTAGGTTCGAAATGGATCTTTTAACGGAAAGTGAAAGCTGATGGCACTATTGACAAATATAAGGCAAGACTTGTTGTCAAAGGTTATAGACAAAAGGAAGGCCTTGATTACTTTAACGCTTACTCGCCAGTAACAAGGATAACATCTATTAGGGTGTTAGTGGCACTAGCGCCCGTGTATGGTCTTGAAATCCATCAAATGGATGTTAAAACAACTTTCTTAAATGGAGAATTAGAGGAAGAGATTTCATGGAACAACCTGAGGGTTTTGTGGTTCCTGGTAAAGAAAAGAAAGTGTGCAAACTTGTTAAGTCGCTTTATAGGCTTAAACTAGCACCCAAACAATGGCATGCCAAATTTGACCAAACAATGTTGGCAAGTGGGTTTAAAATCAACGAGTGCGACAAATTTGTTTACATTAAAAATACTCCAGGTCATGAAGTCATTGTTTGTTTATATGTTGATGATATGTTGATAATGAGCAAAAACATGGCAGATATAAATTCTACTAAGCGCATGTTGGCTAGCAAATTCGATATGAAAGACTTAGGAATTGCTGATGTGATCTTAGGAATCAGAATTCACAAGACTCCACAAGGTCTAACATTATCACAGTCTCACTACATTGAAAAGGTACTTGACAAGTTCAAGTATTTGGATTTCAAAATTGCCAAGACTCCAATTGACGTGAGTTATGCACTTCAAAAGAATGAAAGTGAAAGTGATTCACAACTGGACTATGCAAGAGTATTGAGAAGTTTGATGTATATCATGAATTGTACGCGACCAGATATAGCATGTGCTATTAGTAAACTGAGTCGGTTTACAAGTAATCCCAATCACATACATTGGATGGAAATGAAACGAGTTTGTGGGGGGTATCTCAAACATACCCAAAATTACGCTTTGCATTATAACAAATATCCCTCCGTGATCGAGGGATATAGTGATGCAAATTGGATCACTGGATCATCTGAAGTTATATCCATGAGTGGATATGTTTTCACAATTGGGGGTGGAGCAGTGTCTTGTAAATCATCCAAACAAACATGCATCGCCCGTTCTACAATGGAATCTGAATTCATAGCTTTAGATAAGGCCGGTGAAGAAGCTGAATGGCTCTGGAATTTCTTGAAAGATATTCCATTTTGGCCCAAACCTTTGGCACCTATTTGTATACATTGTGATAGTCAAGTGGCAATAGGCAGGGCAGGGAGCGTTATGTATAACGGAAAATCTCGTCATATACGACGGAGACACAATATCGTTAGACAACTACTCTCTAGTGGTGTTATCACAATTGACTACGTAAAGTCAAGAGATAACGTGTCAGATCCACTTACAAAAGGCCTATCTAGAGAGGCAGTTGAAAGATTATCAAAGGGAATGGGGTTAAGGTCTAGGACAAGTCATCATGGCAGTAACTCTACCTAGCAGACTGGAGATCCCACAAGCTAGGTTCAAAGAGATCAAACAAAGTTATGAATGATGGTTCAACATTTTCAAATAACTCAACCCATTCTCGTGATGAAGACAATGTTCAGAAAGCGAGGTAAAGCATTAAGGCTTTTTGATGAGTCAACAAAGCTTAAAGGTTTTTTAATGATTTGCTAAGTCTGGCAGGATATGACCAGATAGTGTGTCTATAGGATTACACGTTTAGAAATCACCTATGTGAGTGTGAAGTGTAAGCCGCTTCAAGGGGAATGAAAGTAAAGGCCAATTCTCTAAGCACTCATGAAACCAGGCGGTGTTCATGGCTGAAACAAACACAGTCGTAAGAACCATAGATGGTTAAGGATTGATTGTGTGACTTATGTTATCTAGGTATACAACAAAGCTCGACTGTTCAAAGATATCAAATCTACCGATTGACCGAGTATATCAGATATAAGTTCACTACGAAAAGTTCAAAGGAAAACCTACTTATCAAGATGTAATTAATTATTGCATGTAAAACACACACGCGTCCGTGCATTCCTTTATTTTATAGCCATTCCCCATTCATGTGGGAGATTATTGGGATTTTAAGCTTGTGTATCTTAAAGAGGGTGAATGAGAAATGGAGAAAAAATGAAATATTTGAGTTTCTATCCTTGGCAAAGGGACATTGTCCCATATTGGAGGAAGAAAGGCTTTTGATGGGTATATATATAATTGCTCTTCTTCTAGCTCTTAAAGAGTTAAGAAGAAGGCAAGGCTCAGCTCGGCTTCGGCTTCGGCTTCGGATTTGGTCAAAGATCGATTAATTGATTAATCTTTTCGGAAAAAATTTCTTTCAATTATTTAATTAAATAATTAACGAAAAATTCAATCTGGAATAACCTATTCCTTTCAATTTAATGATTTGCTAATTAATTAATTAAATATTAACGAAAAATTCAATCCGAAATTCTGCTGGCGCTTTCACAAGGAAACACGGAAGAAGGTAAGTCGATTGAATTCAAAAACAATAAACATAGGATTTACTGTAATGACAATAGTGGGGATAATTATTAAACATGTTGGTATGGTATGTGGAAGCACATTAATTTCGAGCATCTTGCAACTTTTGATACTTTGGCTATGGACCCTAAGAAAAAAGAGGAATTAAAAAATGATCTCGTTGCTTTTAGTGAGGGGAAGAACTTTTATTCTAATGTTGGAAAGGCGTGGAAGCGCGGCTATCTTCTTTACGGTCCACCTGGAACGGTCAAATCAACAATGATTGCAGCTATTGCTAACTTCTTGAACTATGATATTTATGATCTTGAGCTAACCTGCGTTAAAGATAACTTGGGTCTTAAGAAGTTGCTCATGGAAACAACAAGCAATTCTATCATTGTCGTTGAAGATATTGATTGCTCCATTGATTTGACAGGCAAGAGAAAGAAGAAAAAGAAAGAGGCAAAATGTGACGATGACTCAGAATTCGGATTCAGATTTTGACTCAGACTCAGACAGCGAAAAGAAAAAATCCAGCAAACTTACACTTTCAGGGCTGTTGAATTGCATTGATGGAATATGGTCAGCTTGTGGTCAATAAAGAATCATTATATTTACAACTAATTATAAGAAAAAACTTGATCCAGCTCTGATACGTAGAGGTAGAGGACGGATGGATATGCACATTGAGATGTTGTATTGCAGATTTGAAGCATTCAAAGTGTTGGCTAAGAATTATTTGAGAATTGAAAATCACGATTTGTTTGAAGAGATTCAAAGATTACTAGAGGAAGTAAACATGAGTCCTTGTGATGTGGCTGAATATTTGATTCACAAGAGTGCTTCAGGAGGGCCTGAGATTTGCTTGAATAACTTACTTCAGGCTCTTAAAGAGGCCAAGGAAAAAGAAAGAGATAAGGAAAAGGCAAACCAAGATCCAAAAGAAACCAAGGAAGAGGTAAATGCAAAATCAAGATTCAAGAGAAGCCAAGGAAAATAAAAAGTTACCCGCTAAATTAGTTAGAAGTTATGGTCGTCTAAATTTCTTTTTCAAATAATATGTGCCATATTTATCTTCTTAGGTACTACTAGTAGTTTATTATATTGTTATTTAAATGATTTTGTTTATTATGGTATTATAAACATGATTTAGTTTATAAGTCGCCTAATGGAACATAATTGTAGTACTTCGGAAAATTTCGAAGTACTTAAGCGCTATTAAAAAATTAATGTGCGCTAATTATATTATTTTGTGTGCAGACGAGGACTATTAATATGATGGATATCAATTGGACATGACAATAAGTGTCCGAGACATATTATAAGTGATGTGGGGTCTAAGGATAGCCCTAAGTCTAAGTCAAGTTGGAAATTACATGATAGACTAAAGTTTCAAATGAGTACGCACAAAACCTAACTTTGGACGAGCATATATATTGCATATATATAAGGATTTATATGATGGACAACCTATCAAATGAAAGATCTTCAAGTCTAGTTTCTAACGCTTCAAACCGTTTGTCATTTGGACATTCCTACAAGAAGTGATGACCAAATTATCAAAGGCTGCAGAGGAGTCTGCGGATGTGAAGCATCTGGGGCCGCGTCCGAAAGAAAGGCTGATAGTAAAGTGCTGCCATAGCGTCCAGGTCCGCATCCGAGTTTCAAAAAGGAGTGAAGTGGGGATGCAAAGCATCCAGGGCCGCATCCGAAACCCAGAAATCTGGCCTTATAAATACAAAATCTGGGGAAGAGAGTATTTTGTGTATTGGGGGTTAGGGTTCTTGATGGTGAAGAGACGAGTTTGAACTCAAATCAAGTTCAATCAACTAAGGTAAGTTATTAAAGATGTTTTAGGTTGATTCTTACTTAATATACATGAGTTCTAACATCAGTCTTACATCCAAATACTAGCTTTCATCATCAAATTCTCAAGAACACAAAAATCACCAATTTTGTTTAAGATTGATCTACTAGAGGTACTTTCAATGCCTCAAACTTGTTTATTATGAGTAGTTAGAAGTATTTGAAGCAATTGTTACAAGTGTTAATGGTTAAAAGATTGGATTATAAAACTCTAGTTCATGGCATGAATAGTACTTTTGAGAAAATAAGAGAGAAGATGAATGATAATCTTGGCGATGAAATTTATGAATACAATGAACCTATGAAATTATTTGTTAGCAAAAGATGGAAGTGATCAACTAAGTAATCACCTGAATTGTATATTTTGCAAGTGTTGATTATGGAAGAAGATGAGTAGTATCATTAATGACTTCGAATGGGTATTAAAACATAAGAATGAAGTTGAATGGTCTAGCATGTAAAACTATTTGGCGATTTGAGTTGTTAGAGGCTAGTAGCCAACTTATGAGCCATATATGGAGGTTGATCAATATGTTAAGTCATATTTTGATATAATTAGGATATGTAATTGTAGATTTCAAGTTGTTGGTGATGTTGAGCATTTTAATCAACATTGAAATGATGAAGGAGGATTGAAAGCTTGTGAATGTTAATAAAGCGAAAGCGAGGTAAGTTGATTAAAACTTACTCTTCTCGAGGGATTTTCTCTAAAAGCATGTTTCGAGTTAATACTTAAACTGTTTGCAAATGTGCTTTCGTGCTTGTGGGGACAATCAAGTACGGATGTCTCCATGTATTAAAATATTATGTTGCATATGTAGTGTCATGATATTTTATAAAATTTTATTTTAAATCTTATTGGCAAAATGACACTCAAGGTAAATGTTATAAGTTTTTATCAAAACTTACGTATTTACAAGAGTCTATATATTTGAGTGCTAAAGATAAGCTTTCGTGGAAAGTATTTCTTTTGAAAATTGACGAACAAAATGGCACTTGTGGTATCTTTTAAAGATTGATGTTAATTTGCTAAAGGCTTTAGCATGAAAAAGGTTATTTATCTAAATTTTGTTCAAATGATTTAGATTTTCTATAAATTCTTTGATTTGATAAAAATAAATCCTTTGAGGCTACTATGCTATGAATCTATTTTTGAAGTATCAAATATTTTAGGAGTTACTTGTGTTCACCGAGATTGGCTTCGGATATATCGTGTTCTTCGTCATGAAACTACACGTGTCGGTGTAGGCGTAGATGGCCACTTTGTGGTATAGACTACGGCAGAGTGCTCTCCCTCGAGAGAGTACTATTTTGTGCTATTATTAGCATGGCTGAGTCGATTCGTACGGCACTACGATGAGACGACCTGATCAAGTAGGGTATATGATACTTGCCGCTAGGTACATAACCTAGTTGACCTTCTTATGTTAGTGATGGTTAGTACTCCTAGTGAAAGGTAAGGATGATTTTCTTATGTTTAGGCCTAAGAAGCCGAAAGTGATTTCGATGACTTAAAACAAATGAAATGATTTTGTATGATTTTATCCAAAATCTTAGATTAATGTAAGTGTTTTAAAAGTTTATATTGTGGGTTATATTTTACTTGGTTGTTATTTAAAATAACAAGGGTCATGAATTGATAAAATTTCTTATCGTTTTATATCAAATATTGGTGCATTATTTTTATAAAGTTTGTCCCAAGAACTTAAGTTAGAGAGAGTCTATGACACTTATTGAGTACCGCTGTGGTGTACTCAGCCCTTAGGGCCCCCCTCCAGGGCCCTGTTTACTTTACATATTTCAGGATGATGTATGATACATGGCATGCGGTCAGACTAGGATGACTCTCTTTCCGAAGTATTATGAAGCACCACTTTTATTTCGTGGTAGCTATCATGTTCTTCCTTATTTTATTTTGTTTGAATTACTCCAACCGTTGGTTCTATTCTTTGGTATAGAGGCTCCATAGATAGTTATGAAAGGTTGTAGTAATGAGGTTGTACACGACATACATAAAATTATATTTATTTTACTTAATCTCATTGTTATTATCATGAAAAGCGTCATGTGTGATTTTGAATTGGAAAATATTTTATCATTTAATTTAAAAATATATATGATTTTCAAGGAGCTTCCGCAGTTAAATTGGTTTTCATGCATATGATTTGGGTGCATCACATGATTTGATTCGCTTGGTCCAAGTAGTGTGCCGGGTGCCGGTCACGTGGTTTTGGGTTGTGACAAGAATGACTACTTAAGGTTCATCTATGGTTCACTAACTTCGTAGGTTGGTTTAAGTCAAAATACTTGCAATTCAACCTCAACAACTATTTTGCTACTCTTAGTTGATATTCATATGCATCACGGTCAACTAGATTTAATTTACCTTGTGTCTGGCTAAACATGAATAATAAGACTTTGCTTGGAGGAGGTTAGGATGTTATAGTCAAAAGTAAATTTAGAGTATGTTACCTTTCTGGTCCCTCTGAATCTCTAGGATGTGAGCTAAGGTTCTTAAAAGTTCTCATCAACTATATTTTTTCTTGCATTAATACTTGAACTTGGTGCATTAAACTTGGTTCTTAAACGGGCAAATATCACTTTTAACCCGCGTTAAATTATTTATATTTGGTAGTCAAAAAAATATGTTTAAAATTTGTATAATTTTTGTATATAATATACATAATATATATATATATATATATATATATATATATATATATATATATATATATATATATATATATATATATATATATATATATACACACACACACACACACACACACACACACACACACACACACACACACACACATTACCCGTAAATAAAATTTTGCATCCTTCATTATTTATCCATGATTTCAAAGGTTAATTTGGTGATCTGAAACAAATTAACAATATTCCTTTTTCCTTATAGGAAAGGCTTCGAACTCTAATATATTGTTGAGGCCTTTGCCCTTTCATTCGGTGGAATCGACAATAATATGTGGCAAAAACTGAAAAGATAGTCCAACTCGAGCTATTAACTACTTTCACTTCACTTACGCCTTTTCATTCAATAGAATTTCTTTTGTAAGCCTTTGTACGGGTAAAACCGAGCCCGCACAAAGAATCTCTCGTATTAGGGTTCGGGCAAGGCACCTGCCTTTGGAGATATCGGGGCCATATCCTCGAGGGCCTATCCGAAGACTGAAGACTTCGGAGAACATTACCAAGTAGCTGCGCACGACTAACAAAGGGTCGCGATATCCGTGCCTAACCAGATATCACGGCGCGAATCTCGGCTCGTATCGGTGATCGGCGAAACGAAAGTTTTTTACTGTTTTTAGAATTGTACTTAGGGTAAAACTCCCCTACTATATAAAGGGGAAAGATTATTATTCATAGGGACATATTGTAACACGCATATCAAGGCAATATACTCTTATTTTCTCTGTTATCCAACGTTCTTACTTTTGTTCATCAGTTCTTCATTATCGTGAGCCCGGGATCGAAGGCAGGCATTTCATGAAGCTGTTATTGAGTCTGGGATCACTCCCCTGAATTGGTTTGATAATTTATTACATCCTTTATCTGTTTAATCTAACGTTATTTATCATTTGTGTTGAATTAATCCGCATATCCTTAAAACCACATATAAATTCAATTGTTATCCATTTTTTAGGGTAAACAGTTTGGCGCCCACCATGGGGCTAAGGATAATAGTGGTAATTTAATATAAATTTCCATAACACACTCTATTTTACACTTGTTGTTTGAGCTTTTAATTTCAGGTCAAATTAAAAATGTCAAACTCCCAATCTGCCCATTTGAACGTTGATGTTGAGTCCGGCCACCATGGCGAGAACAACAACGTGGTGCCCAGCAACGAGGTGCCCATGTTGACCCCAACAGAGTCCCAGTCGCGGATCCGATCGATGCTAACTCACACGTGTCTATCAAAGCAAACTTGCCTACTTACCCAAAAACAACATTCACGGGGGAGCCCGGTCGATAGCCTGGAGTACACACGACGGAGAAGGTGATAGGATCAACTTGCGGGTGATCTTCAAAATGTTACAGGCTCAACATGCAGCGATAGCCTAGCTGCAGAACCAAAGATGCGCCCCCAGCAGAGTTGAGCCCTAACCATCCTGAGAAAATGCTCGTAGAAATGAACCGGCAACATAAAGGCCGGGTGAAGCAGAACCCGAGACTAAACTCGAGATAATAAAGATACTTGAGTTACTGACAAAACGGGTAGAATCAGGAGAAAAGAAAATCGAAGCCAAGGACAAAAAAGTGAAGACCTATAACTCCAGGGTCGATCAAATCCCAAGAGCATCACAGATACTGAAGGGCCTGAATTCCAAGAAATTTGTTCAAAAACCTTTCCCTCCGAGCGCAGCTCCGAAGCCGATCCCAAAGAAGTATGTATGCCCGAAATTCCGAAGTATAATGGAACAGCTGATCCAAATGAACATGTTACCTCATACACATGCGCTATCAAGGGGAATGACTTAAAAGATGACGAAATCGAATCTGTTCTCCTGAAATAGTTCGGAGAGACCTTGTCAAAAGGAACTATGATATGGTATCACAACTTACCCCCTAATTCTATTGACTCATTTGCTATGCTTGCAGATGCCTTTGTGAATTGCACGCTGGGGCAATCAAGGTCGAGACCAGCAAGTCAGACCTTTTCAAAGTAAAGCAAAGAGATAACGAGATTCTTAGGGAATTCGTGTCGAGATTTTAAATGGAACGGATGGATCTGCCTCCGGCCGCAGACGCTTGGGCCATTCAAGCAATCACCCAAGGAGTCAACCCTCAAAGCTCATTGGCTCTGCAACAACTAAAACAAAATTTGATAGAATACCCAACGGTAACTTGGGCCGACGTCCATAGCAGGTACCAATCAAAAATTAGGGTCGAAGACGATCAACTCAGGGCCCCTTCCGAGTCCATTTATCATGTCAGAACTAGTGACAGATCAAAAAGAGCCATAGATCATGAACCAAGATCGAACAAAGATCGGTATCAACCATACAATGGAGATCGAAAGGGTAATGGGTACGGACGCAACCCTGCGAGGAGTGAAAAAAGAAGTGATCGAGGTCCTAATAACCAGGGACACATGAGCAAAAACGGTTTTGACAGACCCATCGGGGCTAAGGAGGCACCAAGGTTATCAGAGTACAACTTCAACGTCGATGTTGTCGGCATCGTATCAGTCATCGGAAACATCAAAGATACTAAGTGGCCTTGACCATTACAATCTGATCTTGCCCAAAGGGACCCCAACCTAATGTGTAAGTATCATGGTACTCACGACCACAGAATCGATGACTGCCGACAACTAAGAGAAGAAGTAGCTCGATTATTCAATAACGGACACCTTTGAGAATTTCTAAGTGATCGAGCCAAAAATCACTTCAAGAATAGGGAATCCAACAAGAAATTTGAGCAAGAGGAACCTCATCACGTCATTAACATGATTATTGGTGTAGTTGACGTCCCCCAAGGGTCAATGTTAAAGTGCCATAAGGTGTCCATTACAAGGGAAAAACGGACTCGAGAATATGTACCGGAGGGCCGTATCTTTCAACGACGAGGACGCTGAAGGAATCGTGCAACCATATAATGATGCACTGATAATATCTGTACTCATAAATAAATCTTGAGATAAGCGTGTGTTAATTGATCCATGTAGATCAGCTAATATCATCAGTCCGAGTTTTAAACGGACTTAACATGGCATGCGAGACTACTAAAGGGGAGATAACCCTACCGGAAAATAGCGTTGGAACCGTTCATAGACAAAGTTCTACGTGATCAAATGAGATATGAGATACAATGCTCAATTCATAAGGCCATGGATTTACAACATAAGGGCAGTACCCTTGACACTACATCAGGCGTTAAAATTCCTCACACCGGGAGGGATCAAGACTATTTACGGAGAACAGCCGGCCGTAAAATAAATGTTCAATGTCGATGAGGTGACCCCGATATTCGCACTCTCGACACCAAAGAACACTAGTTTGGCTACCAAGAAAGAAACCAAATAGCAATCGCCGACACCGGACCCAACCGAACCAGAAAAGCAAGAGACATGCGAGGATGATGATTACGGAGTCCCTAGGTCATTCATAGCCCCTGACGATTCCGATGCCTCCAAGTCAATGGTTAAGGAGCTGGAGCAAGTCAGATTGATCGAGCACTTTCCCGATCGGAATGTATACCTAGGCACGGGGCTAACTCCCGAGCTTAGGAAGAAACTCATTATATTCCTTATAGCTAACATAGATTGTTTTTCTTGGTTCCACCTTGATATGACAGGGATCCCGTCAGAAACAACTATTCACAAGTTGAGCTTGGACCCGAAGTTCCACCCGGTTAAACAGAAGAGGAGGCCTCAGTCCGAAGTCAAGAATGCATTTATCAAAGACGAGGTATCCATTCGGGAAGTTAAGTACCTGGATTGGTTAACAAACGTAGTAGTAGTACCTATAAAACAAAATAAATTAATAATATGTGTAGACTACAAAGATTTGAACAAGGCATGCCCTAAGGACTCTTTTCCTTTGCCTAACATCGATCGCATGAATGATGCAACGGCCGACCACGAGATACTCAACTTTCTCGATACCTATTCCGAGTACAAATAGATCCGGATGGACCCGGGCGACCAAGAAAAGACTTCCTTCATCACTTAATACGGCACCTATTGTTATAGCGTAATGCCGTTCGGACTAAAGAATGCCGATGCCACTTACCAGCGCCTAGTAAATCGTATGTTCAAAGAAAAAATAGGAAAATAAATGGAGATTTACATTGATGACATGTTAGTTAAGTCCCTGCGAGTAGAGGACCATTTGGGACATTTGCAGGAAACATTCAACATACTGAATAAATACAATATGAAGCTGAACCCAGAGAAATACACATTCGGGGTCGGGTCCGGGATGTTCCTCGGATTCATGGTGTCCAACCGAGGAATCGAGATCAATCCCGACAAAATCAAATCTACAGAAGACATCACCATAAATGACAATGTCAAGGTCGTTCAAAGGTTAACCGGGCATATAGTTGCCTTGGGTCGGTTCATATCAAGGTCCTCCGATAAGAGCCATCGGTTCTTCTCATTGTTGAAAAAGAAGAATACCTTTCGTGGACCTCGGACTGCCAGCAAGCTTTGGAAGAACTCAAACGGTACCTTTCGAGTCCATCTTTGCTTCATACTCCGAAGGCAGACGAGCAGTGATCCACGTCCAATCCGCACTCAATAGTGAGTGGAAACGGTCGTTGGAAGAATAGTACCCAACAAGAGTCGGGGTCGATTTCTAGAGGGAGTTACTAGGGGTTTTAGGAGTATACACTGGACGAAAGTGAAAGGAATAGCTAAATTGCACTTCCACAAGAGATTTTGATTTCTAATTCTAATTTTACTTTAGCAATTATAAGCTAATAAAAGAAACTAGGAGCGAATCAGTGTTTTTGGTGTTTTTCCAAATAGTTTAAAGGCCTAGGACTATGACCATAACCTAGGTGTTTACCTAATGGGATAAAGACGTTAATGCTTGTTTTGTTGATTGGGATGTATTATAGCTCTCAACTCTACGTTACCCACTCAATACCTCTGTGTCAGAGAGTGATTTTGCCCACTTTGGCTTTCTCAAGTCCAAATGGGTATCAACCAAAAACAATTGATAAGAGCTCCAGTCGGGTTATTACTATCTCTAGGTTGAACCCTTTAATTGGGTTAATCAATCTCTCAATGGACCCAATTCCTTGTTAGCTAAGTTATCCTAGACTATGTCCCTCTTTCTCAAGTAGAGACTAAGTCAAATAGGCATAAATCAATATTTGCAACCATTAATTCTAAAATTGAAGCATGAACTAATCTAAATAATTAACATTCAATCATAAACAAGCACTAAATTAGATACCCATAAGGTTTACACACTAGGGTTGGGTCACAACCCTAGTAAATGTCTAGCTACTCATAATAGGGTTTGAAGAAAATAAAGAAGAAAGCTAATTAAACTCATAATGGAAGACTAAAATGATGAAATCTAATGTAAATACACCAAAATAATGTAAAACTTCCTAAAGTAGTAAAGAAAAACGGCTACAGCAACTTCAGATGTTCAAACTTTTATCTAATTTTGTGAAACTCATCTATTTATACAGAGCCAAAAATCTCGAAAAAAATGCCCCTTAGGAAGTTCTGTGGCCGCACAATTCCATGTGCGGTCCGCAGATTACTTCAGCTGGCAAGAAGTAGAGTTCTGCAGCCGCACATTTCTGAACTGCGGTCGTGAGGCAATCTTCTACGGCCACACATTTCTAGACTGCGGCCGCAAGGCAATCTTCTGCGGCTGCACAATTATTGTGTGGTCCGCAATTCTCAAAGGCTCCTGGACTTGGTATTTTTGCATACTCTCTGATCTTGACTCTTAGCCCAGTTCTGTGGTCGCACAATTCATGTGCGGTCTGCACATTGCTGAAAGGTCTACTAAATTTTTCTTCTTGTTTTGCAACCGCAGATGAAATTCTACGGTCTGCAATTTCTTTTGCGGCCGCAGAATTCCTTCTGCGGACCGCACATTTGTGCTTATGCGCCCTTTATTACCTTGTACTTCGAGACACTCCCTTTTAGTCATATTTCATCTTGGGAGACCAAACTTCCAGCATTCCTGTTATTTTGCATAATTTCATTATATTCGGGAACGTAATTCAATACTTTCGGACTAAAACAAAAGCTAAAAGGTGCTAATAAGTAGTCAAAATCCCTACTTATGAATTCCACCAAACTTAAGTCTTTACTTGTCCTCAAGCAAATAAATTAGTTCCTACCGCTCAAAGTTAAGGGTCATTTCAGCGATTCTAAGGTGAGCCATCCACACATCAGTTGGGACCAACAATTACCCACACTACTCATGTATTATCAAAAGGGCGATAAGTTAAACATTCATGCACATATAGTTCTAATGTGACATTAAAGCTTCAAGAATTGACTTTACTCATCAAGGACTCTTGCTCTATCATGTAGGTCATGGTGGACTCCATAATCTCCCTCCTCTACTTTCCATTTGCCAGGCTCACTTAAGAAATTTAGCACCCAATCCAAAGATTTATGAAAGGTTCACTCATCTCTCTCAAGAGAATGCCACAAGTACGGCTTGAAGTACTATAGGCTTGCCCCTCATGTAGATCGCCACTAATATTAGCTCACTCGGCTTGAAATCAAGTAGGACTTCTTTCGGGATGTAATAAAGGCTTTTGGATTAGGGTCGTATACAGTATGGGTGAGTGGTTACACCTTTCCTTAAGCACTCCATCTTTCAGTTCTCGGCTCACACTTTGCCAATTCTTAGAGGCACTTTCTTTTCATTGGGCACTAGAGAGACTTAACATCACTCTTTCTTGATCATTTCATTATTTTTCTCCCTTTTTGATTTCTCCATGTTCGGGATCATTACCTCTTTTTGGATCCATTCAACCCTTCCACTTATTCACTTTTTGCATTTTTCTTTTTGTTCTTTTCTTTTCTTGCCTTATCTTCTCATAGAGATTATTTCTTTTTTCTTTTTTGTGCCTTGATACCTTTTTCAAGTTCCTCATCTCTCCCCCAAACTTACATTTTAAGCCATTTGTTTCACGAGAGTGTTAAGAAAAGCTCGGGTGACAAGAGAGGGTCACGACCAAACGGGTAAAGGCTTGTAACATGGTTATCCAATGAGAAAGTCCAGGGGCACAAAGGGGTTGACTAGGGATAATGACATTGGTTGGAAATATAAAACTCAAATGGGCCAAGGAGAGCCTACAATCACTTCTCAAACCAAGCAAAACTTAGGATTATTCCTTGAAACATATTCGGGGTAAGTTCTAGACCCTTCGCACGGATACTTGGACTAGCAATAATTCATCTCACCCCTCACACAACCAGATTGTTAAAGAGGACAGAGTCGAGGGACCACAACGACCACATTCAAGTTTAAATATCACTATGGTCCAATTAAACCACTCGATGATTGCCAAAGTCAACACAAGAGTCACAAAGTCACTAACTAGAGATATTTCTTTCAAAAACTTTGTCTCTAACCATAAGCACGTAGTTAAGTGTGTTGGTACCAATTGAAGCATGGTTGACTCTTCGAGCATGACTTAGTTAGGTCTTTTTTATTTATTACTACTACTATTATTACCTAAACACAAAAACGGACTCATTCCCTTAAGAAGGTTGTCACGCTATCCATCGTTGGGACGAGTCACCCAGTTCGCACAACAACTATCTTTGGAAAAACTATGGCATTAAGAAAATCAAAGGTTTATTAGCTACTAAAACATAAAAAGAAGCTACTAAATCAAACAAAGAACTAATAAAGAAACAAAAATAAAGAAGCTAATAAGCAAAAACTACTGATGATAGCATGAATATACATAATGAGAGAAAGATAGAGAATATATATACATAATAAGAACAGAGAAAATAATATCATGTTATTACAGGACAATTGTCTCATAATAGATCAAATATAATCAATAAACTCCACCTCCCGAATAAAGATAAGCATTGTCCTCAATGCCTAACAAAATAAGAGTAAAAAAGGGGAAAGAGTGAAGAAAACTCCCTATGGGTCCTTGGACATCTCTGTGTCCCCAACAATGTCACCGCCCGTAGGATCATCCCACTAAATCTCATCATCCTCAGCTCTGGGTGTGGCTGGGTTGGTGAACATATGACGCACTGCCTCGGTAGTATCGACAGCAAGGTCTGGCTCCTCAGACTGGCCAGCCGGTGCTGTAGGATCTGGGCCAGAATGGTGTGGGTCAATCAGCATGTCAGATAGGAGATCTCCAGCTGTAGCAAGCTTGTCCACTGACTTCTTGCTGGCCTGGGACTTTCTCATCTTTTTTACTTCTTTTCCCAGCTCTTCGATCACTGACCCGTGCTATACCAAGGTAGCCATATTAGTGTTCTGGTTCTTCTTTAATGTCTCTTCAACCGTAGGGGGAAACTGGGGTGCCTGAACAGAAGACTGTGTTGCAACAGTACTAGATAAGTCATACAGCTTTGTAGTGGATGTCTGCATGCAGTTGTTGAGGCTTGACAATGTCTGAGAGACTCGCAACATAGAGAGTAGGGCAGTAGGCATGGGCACCAGCTTCAAAGCCGAAGTGGGAGCGGTGGCAGGAGCTACAGTAGGGGTTGTGGATGATGGCGGAGGCATAGCTGCAGCACTGGAGGAAGGCTCGACTAAAGTGGATGGAACATAAACTGCTTCAACAGCTACCGTAGTTGGCTCATCATACTTGCCCGTGGTGGTAGGAGGCTGAAATTTCTTCTTTGGATTGTTCGCATGCATCAGTGAATACCAAGTAAAAGTCTTCTTCGGCCTCACCTTTGTGTCATAATCCCTCAGCTCTACCCTTGCATCCGTAAGATATTCTGTAATAGTGTTGGGATTCGGGTAGGACGAGTCATCTTGCTGAGCAATCACTGAGATGTTGGCCGACATTATGGCACCCACATTGATAGGGTACCCAGCCATAATAGAAGCAACCAGAACTGCCCGAGGAATCGAAAGGTAAGTCTCATTCTAACTCGGGCCCAGTCTGTTGCAGACAAAGGTTTGCCACCCCTTCGCCTCAAAACTGAGAGTGCTCTTGTGGATAGGAATCCTAGCGGCAATCCATGGAGGTGGTGGCCCCGGTGCTGCTAGAATCTCCGCTAACCAAGGATGGGCTGCATCTCCCAATGATGCATACTTCTACACATATTCCTTTGGCTTAACATTTTCAAATCCCAAGTACGTGTTGAGTGTATGTTGATCAAATCTCACTTTTAAGTTCCGTACTTTAGTCACTTTTGTCCCTCTTTTTGATGTAAGCCACATTTGCATAGAATTCTTGGACCAGGTACTCTTTGGCATCCACTATAATTTGAGTGAACCACATCCACCCTTTGCATTCCCTGAACTGTCTCAGCACTGATGGGTTGTACCTCTCCAAATCGTTTAATAGAAACTGTCGCTCGAGAGTTAGTGACTTCACTGGCCACCATGTATGAAAGCTGGTGAAGACAGCCAAGCTAACAAATCGGTCCTCCCAAACCTCTTTCTTCTTCGACCTTTCATGGACGGCAGCTGTAGCGTCTCCCCCTCTGCCATCATCGGGGATATCTTGAACTGGTGTAACATGTGCCTTAGGGACAGGTGTGGCAGATGGCTCAGACGCCCGACTAGCACTCTCTGAGTCCTCGGAAGTGCTATGAGATGAGGACGGCTTGTCCCTGAGTTGGTACCTCCTTTGCAGTATTGACTGTACGGTCGGCTGCTCCTGAACAGAGGCTGAGTTGACCTCTGATGCTTCTCTAGATGGGACATATGAGCTCATGTCAGAAAGATCTACACCTCTCCCCCTTGCCGGCAATAGCTTTCTTTGCAATTGTCTTTTGTTGGACAAGAGGTAGGGCACTCTTGCCTCGACCCCGAGAAGGTTCACCCTCCCTTTAGAAGTGTAGCCTCTACTTCTAGATCGAACCATTGTCTGTATCAAGCAAAGGCGATTGTTAGTTGCAATTTAATGTTCAAACATACATAGGAGATATGCAAGTATACACCAGAAAACACAGTGAGGTTCACAATTAAAGCATGCTTGTAGGAGAAGGATCTGCGGTCCGCACAATTTTCTTGCGGCCGCAGATGAGGCCTTGCGGATGGCACAATTTTTTTTGTGGCCGCGTAAGTGAAGTGCGGTCCACACAATTTCACTTGCGGATGCATCTTTGAAACCCAAATATGCCAACTCACTGATGACAGTAAAATTGTATTTCTGCAGCTGCAATGTGAATTCTGCGGTCCGCACATTTTACCTTGCGGCCGCAGATCCCTTCTTCACTAATGATACCCAAGAATCAATTTCTACGGACCGCACAAATTCAGGTGCGGCCGTAAAATTCAAAAATTACGCACAGTTCGATTATTTCATTGTAGGTTTTGCAGTTTTGTGCACAATTTGACATGGTAACATCATAGAGACATGAAAATATGTTGACCCAGTCCTCATAGAGCATGTATTAGTTAACACACTACAGATTTACCCCCATATGAATGCACAATTGAATTCTATTTCCAATTGGTTGAAAAATGACTAAAAATATACAAATTAAAAGAAAAAGAGTAACAAGAAATTGAAGCATACCAAATAAATGAGTGTGATGAGTGACTGAACAAAGATGTTGTGTATGTAGACAGATAGATTCACCAAGAAATTGCAAGAGAGTACTGTTTTTGTACTCAGAGAGGGAAAGAAAAATTGTATAGTGGCCTCTATTCCTCTATTTATATTACTTGGTTTTGCTACAGTAAGGAAGGGCGAGTGCGGCCGCAAAATTCATGTGCGGTCCGCACTCTGTTACCTGGTGACCTTGACTCGGCACCTCGTCTGCGGTCCGCATAATTTTATACGCAGCCGTAGATTTCATGTTGTGGCCGCAGATTTCCTTTTGCGATCGCACATCGACCTTTTCTCTGACAGACTAAACTTCAGAGAGTTGACCTTTTCCACCTTTCATTTGTGCGATCCGCAAGATAATTGTGCGGCCGCATTGCACTTTTTCTAAAACAACCATAAATGTGCAATCCACACAAATCAATTACGGTCTGCAATTCTTTCAACACTTAGCCACATTTTTGTCCATAGCTCCTGTAAGTCACACTCAGCCCTGTAGCACACTTCAAATCAAGTTATAACAAAAATAACACCTATCTACAAAAGGAAAAGGAAAGGAAACATGGGTTGCATCCCAAGAAGCACCTGATTTAACGTCGCGACACAACGCAAAATACCATTAATTGAAATGAATGACCGCGACGACGTAGCTATCTCCAACTTCTCCCAAGTAGTGCTTCACCCGGTGACCATTGACTCAGAATACTTCATTATTTTTGGTTCTTCAAGTCCAATGTACCAAAAGGTGTCACACCCACAATTTCAAAAGGACCATTCCATTTAGACTTTAGCTTCCCAGGAAATATCTTCAACCTTGAGTTAAACAACAATACAAAATCGCCTACCTTGGATTTTTTGTACCAAATGTATTTGTCATGAAGATATTTCACCTTTTCTTTGTACAAGGACGAACTTGCATAAGCATGGTACTAGAACTCATCCAATTCATTCAAATGTGCAACCCTCAAGTTAGCGGCTACATCCCAATCAAGATTCAACTTCTTTAGAGCCCATAGGGCTTTGTGCTCAAGTTCCACCAGAAGGTGACAAGCATTCCCGAACACCAACTAGTATGATGATATTCTGATAGGTGTTTTGTAAGCCGTCAGATAAGCCCATAATGCATCACCAAGCTTCTTGGACCAATTCATCCGGTTATCATTCACTGTTTTAGACAAAATACTCTTTATCTCCCGGGTGAAAACTTCCACTTGACCGCTAGCTTGTGGATGATAGGGAGTCATGACTTTATGAGTAACACCATACTTGCTAAGTAAAGTGTCGAAAGCCTTATTGCAAAAATGTGACCCTCCCCATCGCTTATAATTGCCCGCGGAGTACCAAACCTTGTTAAAATAATCCTCTTCAAGAACGCCACCACATTTCTCGCCTCATTGTTGGGTAGAGCAACGGCCTCAACCCATTTGGACACATAATCCATCGTGACCAAGATGTAGGTGTTTCCACAAGAACTCACAAAAGGACCCCATGAAGTCAATACCCCACACATCAAAAATATCAATCTCCAAAATGGTAGTGAGAGGCATTTTATTTTTCTTTGAGATTTCACCGGCCTGTTGACATTCATCACATCTTTTCACTAGCTCACTAGCATCCTTGTAAAGAGTGGACCAATAAAAATCTCAACTCAACACTTTGGTCACCGTTCTTGCTCCACCATGATGACCACCATATGCCGAAGAATGACAAGACCCAAGAATTTCACCTTGCTCTTCTTCCGGTACACATCTTCTAATCAACCCATCCGTAGAAATCCGGAAGAGGTATGGTTCACCCAATAATAATCTTGACAATCCCGTTTGAGCTTCTTCCTTTGGTTTGAAGAGAACTCATCCGGTATGATTCCACACACAAGAAAATTTTCTAGATCTGTGAACCATGGCACCTATTTCATTGAAATAGACAAGAATTGCTCATCGGGGAAGAAGTCATTGATTTCTAGGCCATCATGCGGCCTCCCCTCCTCCTCCAAACGAGACAAGTAGTCCTCCACTTGGTTTTGGAGTGGAGTCCTTCTTGCTTTGGAGTCTTTCTTGCTTAAAAGATAACGAAGTGTCGCATGATCCATGTGGACAATGACCTTTGCACCCATCAAGTACAGGCAAAACTTCTCTATTGCAAACACAATGGCAATGAGCTCTTTCTCCGTGACGGTGTAGTTGACTTGGGCACTATTTATGGTCTTACTAGCATAGTAGACCGGATGAAAAATCTTGTTGATGCGTTGCCCCAAAACAGCCCTAACCGCTACATCACTTGCATCACACATGAGTTCACATGGGACACTCCAATTTGGATCGGTGATGATGCGAGTAGTTGTCAACTTGAACAGAAACAATTTAAAAGCTCCCATGCAATAATCATTGAAGTTGAACTTAGCATCTTTCTCAAGAAACTTGCACAACGGATTCACCACCTTAGAGAAAGTTTTGATGAAGCGCGGTAGAAACCCGCGTGGCCTAGGATTTTCAAATTTTATGGCCAAGGATAATGCCTTCCTCGACCATGAAATTCCACTTCTCCCAATTGAGCACCAAATTTGTCTCTTCATATCCTGAAAAATCTTTATCCAAATTTTCAAGACAATCATCAAAAGAATCTCCAACCACCGAGAAGTCATCCATGAAAACTTCAAGGTAGTCCTCCACCATGTCCGTGAAAATAGCCATCATACACCTTTGAAAAGTCATCGGTGCATTGCACAAACCAAATAGAATCCGCTTGAAGGCGAAAGTACCATGGGGATATGTAAAGATTGTTTTCTCTTGATCATCCGTAGGAATAACAATTGGGTTATAGCCCGAATACCCATCAAGAAAGCAATGGAAAGCACGACCGGCCAATCTATCAAGCATTTGATCTAAGAAAGGAAGTGGAAAATGATCCTTCCTTGTGACTTTGTTGAGCTTGCGATAGTCCATCCACACTCTCCAACCGGTCACTGTTCTTGTAGGAATCAACTCATTCTTGTCATTGGTGACCACTGTCATGCTCCCCTTCTTCGGGATACATTGAATCGGAGAAGTCCACGAACTATCGGAGATGGGGTAGACAACCCCGACATCCAACCACTTGATAATCTCCTTCTTGACAACTTCTTGCATAGACTCATTGAGTCTCCTTTGATGTTCAATAGATGGTTTTGTGCCATCCTCCAACTAGATCTTATGCATGCAAAAGGCGGGGCTTATCCCCCGAATATCCGCCAAAGTCCACCCAATAGCCTTCTTCCTCTTTTATAGCACCGCCAAAGTGGAGTCTACCTACACGTTAGTCAAACAAGAGAAAAACGTAACCAGTAAAGTAGAACAAGGACCAAGAAATTCATACCGAAGATGTGGAGGCAATGGTTTCAACTCCAAGGTAGGATTCTCTTCAGTAGAAGGCTTTATAGGAGGAGTTGTCCTATTTTCAAGATCCAAGGACAATTTTCGGGGTGCATAGTTGTACGACCCCATTCCTTGCAAAGAGTTCACATATTCCATGAAGCCATCTGTCTCGTCATCATCAAAATTGAGTAAGACGACCTCCAATATATCATCCACATTGATCATAGCACTTGTATCATCAAATAGCATTGGTCACCAAATCCACAAATAAGCACACATCATTGCTATTCGGTTCTCGCATTGACTTACACACATGGAAAATCACCTTTTCATGACCAACCCGAAAGGTAAGTTCTCCGGCTTCAACATCACAAAGAGCCTTCCCCGTAGTAAGGAAAGGTCTTCCAAGAATGATCGGCACCTCATAATCAACTTCACAATCTAGAATGACAAAATCCGCCGAAAGAATTAATTTATCAACACTAACCAAAATATTTTCAATCACTCTCAAAGGTCTCTTCATAGTACGATCGACCATTTGCAATCTCATAGAGGTGGGTCATGGTTTCCCAATTCCCAAGGTCTTGAAAACTGAATAGGGCATCAAATTGATACTTGCCTCAAGATCACAAAGAGCTTTTGCAAACTCGACACTTCCAATTGTACAAGGAATCGTGAAAACACCAAGATCTTCCAACTTAGGAGCCATTAAATGCATAATTGCATTCACTTGATGAGTGACTTTTATGGTTTTAAAATTCATTGACCACTTCTTTGTCACGAGATCCTTCATAAACTTTGCATAGCCGGACATTTGTTCCAAAGTTTTAACTAATGGAATATTGATTGAGAGACTCTTCATCATTTAAATGAACTTCTTGAATTGATTCTCACCATTTTGCTTGGCAAGTCTTTGAGGGTATGGAGGTTGAGGCTTAGGAAATGGTGCCTTAACCTTTTGCACTATCGGCTCCGGTATGTCAATAATGTGATCCCTAGATGGGTTCATCTCCTCTTGAGTCTCTTCCACACTATCATCAATATCAATCAAAACTTCATCATTTGATTGCACCACATTGTTCGGTACCTCTTCTTCTTGTACCATTTGCTCATCATCCACATGTTTCCTTTGACTTAAGGTAGGTGCATTCCCACCTCTTTAACTTCATATAGTAACGGCAATGGAATGCCCTGTGTTGTTTCCACCCTTTGGGTTTACTACCGTGTCACTTGTTAGTTCCCCCTTAGGATGAGAATTTAGAGCTTGAGAGGTTTGCCCCATTTTCACTTCTAAGTTGCGGATCGATGTGTTGCATGAGGAAAGTTGGGCATCCGAATCGGCATTGTTTTCCATCATTTGCTTGAACGTATTCTCAATACGTCCCATCTTATTTTTTTTAAGAAAATGTACCATGGGAAGGATAAGGAGGCGGGTTGTTCTGTTGTTGATACACCGGGGGGCCTTTGAAAACTCGACCCCCGGTTGCCTTGATTATTGTTCCATCAGCCTTGATTGTAACCCCCCCCTAATTTCCTTGACTATTGCCACTCCAATTTCCTTGATTGTTGTTGTTATGCTAATTCCCTTGATTGTTGCCACCATTCCAATTTCCTTGATTGTTAGAATTCCAATTGCCTTGATTGTTGTGAGGTCGCCATTGTTGTTGGTTTGGACCCTGAAAGTTGTTTCTTTTCCCTTGAAAGTTTTTCACATATTGAACCTCCTTTTCAAGTTCATTGTAAGAATTATCTTGATCAAAACCACTATCATCTTGCACATAATTCTCCACTCGATTTTGCACTTGTGGACCTTTGATCCTTTTTTTGTTTACCATCATGTTCACCCCTTCATTAGTATTGACTTGCTTAGGATTTTGCACTTGTTGAAGTTGAGCCTCTGCTAGTTGATTCATGGTGGTAGTCAATTCGGTAATGGTTTGCCCATGGTCATGCAGCTCTTTGTGAAGGTGGATCACGTTCGGATCACTATGTGTAACATTAGCCCGGGATTGCCACGCCGATGATGTTTCCGTCATTTCATCCAAAATCTCACACGACTCTACATACGGCGTAGTCATAAAGTTACCACCGATAAGTTGATTCACTACAAATTGGTTGGTTGTGTTAATCCCACGATATAAGGTTTGTTGATTCATGTTTTCTGTCATATCGTTGTTGGGACATTCCTTGACCATTGTTCTATACCACTCCCATATCTCGTGTAGTGGTTCATTGAGCACTTGGTTGAATGCCAAAATCTCATCTCGAAGTGTTGCCATATGCCCGAGAGAGAAGAACCTAGAGATAAACTTTTCTGCCAACTCATCCCAAGTGTGAATGGAATGGTTCGGCAAACGTTCAACCAATATAAACCTTTCCCCCATAGAGAGAAGGGAAAAAGCCTTAGCCTTAATGCATCCTCGGAGATATTTGTTTGTTTGCTCCCCCAACAAGTGTCCACAAACCCCTTCAAATGTTTGTATGCATTTTGACTTGGAGCACCGATGAATAAAACTTGTTGCTCTAGCAAAGTGAGCATCACATTGGTGATTTAAAAGTTGCCCTCCCTAATATGGGGAGGGACTATTGCACTAGCATATCCTTCATTGGGTAACACCCGGTATGGAGCCACTCGTGGTGGAGGTGGGGGTGGAGCGGGAACATTGTCATGAGGCACTCGACCTCTTCTATTGGCTTGAGGTTCAATAGGAACCTCATTAACTTGATCATCCTCGATGTCCACATCCCCCATAGATAAATTTCCAATTTCATTGTTCGCCATGGTTGTACCTACGATTTCTCAAAAAAGTTAGTAACACGGAATGAAAAAAAGATATTCCAAAAATACACCCAAATATATAGCTAACACCATTTTAACTCCCCAACAACGGTGCCAAATATTTATCCACATCGAATCTGCACTCAATAGTGAATGGAAACGGTCGTTGGAAGAATAGTACCCAACAAAAGTCGGGTTCGATTTCCACAAGGAGTTACTAGGAGTGTTAAGAGTATACACTTGACAAAAGCGAAAGGAATAGCTAAATTGCACTTCCACGGCAGATTTTGATTTCTAATTCTAATTTTACTCTAGCAATTATAAGCTAATAAAAGAAACTAGGAGCGAATCAGAGTTTTTGGTGTTTTTCCAAATAGTTTAAAGGCCTAGGGTTGTGACCATAACCTATGTGTTTTCCTAATGAGATAAAGACGTTAATGCTTGTTTTGTTGATTGGGGTATATTATAGCTCTCAAATTTACGTTACCCACTCAATCTCTCGCGGTTAGAGAGTGATTTTGCCCAATTTGGCTTTCTCAATCCCAAATGGGTATCAACCAAAACAATTGATAAGAACTCAAGTCGGGTTATTACTATCTCTAGGTTGAACCCTTTAATTGGGTTAATCAATCTCTCAATTGACACAATTCCTTGTTAGCTAAGTTATCCTAGACTAGGTCCCTCTTTCTCAAGTAGAGACTAAGTCAAATAGGCATGAATCCATGTTTACAAATGTTAAATGCCCCTCGGGAGGTTCTGCGGTCGTACAATTCTATATGTGGTCCACAAATTACTTCAGATGGCAGGAAGTGGAGTTCCGCGGCTACACATTTCTGAACTGTGGCCGCGAGGCAATCTTCTATGGCTGCACATTTCTGGACTACGGCCGCAAGGCAATCTTCTACGGCCGCACAATTATTATGTGGTCCTCAATTCTCAAAGGCTCCTAAACTTGGTCATTTTGTATACTCTCTAATCTTTGACTCTTAGCCCAGTTCTGTGGCCACACAATTCATGTGCGGTTCTCACATTGCTAAAATGTTTGCTAAATTTTTCTTCTTATTTTGCGGCCGCAAATGGAATACTGCAGTCTGCAATTTCTTCTGCGGCCACAGAATTCTTTCTGCGAACCGCACATTTGTGCTTCTGCGCCCTTTATTGCCTTGTGCTTCGGGACACTCCTTTTTGAGTCGGATTTCATCTCGTGAGGCCAAACTTCCAGCTTTCCTGCAATTTTGCATAATTTCATTAGTTTCGGGAACACAATTCAATACTTTCGGATTAAAACAAAAGCTAAAATGTGACACATATGCTTCATACTCCAAAGAAAGATGAACAGTTATACCTGTACTTAGCAGTATCTGAGATAGCAGTAAGTGGAGTCCTGGTCCGGGAAGAGGAATGTACGCAATTTCCTATATATTATTTTAGCATGACTCTAGGTGAGGCCGAAACAAGGTATCCTCACCTGGAGAAATTGGCGCTCACTTTGCTTAGCACCTCCAGGAAGTTAAAGCCATATTTTCAATGCCATCCTATGTGTGTCATAACTACTTACCCATTGGGGAATAAAATACACAAACCCGAGCTCTCGGGACGATTGTCCAAATGGGTCATGGATATTAGCGGTTATGATATTGAATATCGACCCTGAATCACCATCAAATCTCAAATATTGGCACACTTCGTGGGCGACTTCACATCGGCCTTAATACCAGAAGTCTAAAAGGAATTGTTTTTAACCTCGGGGACCTCCTCGGGGATTTGGATCCTCTTTACGGACGGTGCCTCGAATGCAAAGGGGTCTGGACTCGGCATCGTGTTGAAGCTACCCACAGGTAACGTAGTTAGGCAATCTATTAGAACTGTGAAATTGATTAACAACGAGGCTGAGTATGAGGCCATGATTGCAGGTCTCAAATTGGGTAATAACCTGGGGGCCAAAGTGATCGAAGCTAAATGTGATTCCATCCTTATGGTAAATCAAGTCAATGGGACATTAGAAGTGAAAGAGGAACAAATGCGAAGATACTTGGATAAACTACATGTAACGCTACATCGATTCAAGGAATGGACTCTACAACACGTGTCCCGGGATCAAAATAGCGAAGCCGATGCTCTGGCTAACTTGGGGTCATCGGTTGATGACGATGAATTCAGCTCTGGAACAGTCATAAAACTCATGAAATTGATGGTGGAAGAAGGCCATGTCGAGATAAACTCGAAAAATTTAACCTAGGACTGGAGAAACAAGTATATAGATTACCTGAAGACCGGGAAATTGCCCTCGGATCCCAAAGAATTAAGAACTCTGTGCATGAAAGAGGCCAGGTTTAGCCTGTTCGAAGATAATACTATGTTCAAAAGAACGTTCGATGGCCCACTTGCCATATACTTGGGGCCGGAAGACAACGAATATGTTTTGAGGGAAGTTCACGAAAGGCACCTGCGGAAACCATTCGGGGCAGAATCGTTAGTTCATAAGATAATCAGAGCTGGCTATTACTGGATCGACATAGAGAAAGATGCGAAAGAGTTCATGCGAAAATGCGATAACTGTCAGAGGAACGCACCAATGATCCATCAACCAAGGGAGTTACTACACTCGGTCCTATCGCCCTGGCGGTTCATGAAGTGGGGAATGGAAATTGTCGCTCCCCTACCATGGGCATCCGGTAAGGCTCAATTTATACTATTTATGATGGACTATTTCTCTAAATGGGTTGAAGCTCAAGCGCTTGAGAAGGTCCGAGAAAAATAAGTCATCGACTTTATTTGAGACCACACAATATGCCAGTTTGGTATACCGACCGAGATAGTATGTGATAACGAGAAGCGGTTCATCGGCAGCAAGGTCAGCAAATATTTCTAGGACCAAAAGTTCAAGAAGATCTTGTCAACACCTTATCACCCTAGTAGGAACGGGCAGGCAGGCTTGACGAACAAAACCATCCTTCAAAACCTTAAGAAAAGGTTGACCGATGCCAAAAGGAAGTGGTAGGAAATCCTACCCGAAGTCTTGTGGGCATATCGCACGACCTCAAAATCTAGTACCGGGGCTACCCCATTTTCGTTGGTCTATGGTGCCGAAGCACTAATACTGATCGAAGTGGGAGAACCGAGCCTCAGGTTCCGATATGCAACCAAAGAATCAAACGGTGAGTCCATGAGCACGAGCCTAGAACTACTGGATGAGAGGTTCGAGGTCGCTCTAGTCCGTCTAGCCGCCCAAAAAAAATGGAAAGAAAGATATTACAACCGAAGAGCCAACCTCCGACACTTCAACATCGGGCACTAGTTATTAAGAAGAGTAAAATAGAACACCCAAAAATCGAACGAAGGGAAGCTAAGACCGAACTGGGAAGGTCCGTATCGAGTCATCGGGATTACCAGTAAAGGTTCATACAAACTTGAAGCCGGAAACAACACACCGCTACCAAACAACTAGAACCTGACCCACTTAAAACTATACTACTGCTAAGGTACGCCATTATTTGTTTTCTTTTATTTATTTTATTTTGGCTAACACTTGCAGGCAACAACCAAAGGAGAATGTAGCTGATTAGGCCTGAAAACACACATTGCACTCTTTTTCATTTGAACCGGTTTTGTCCCAAATGGGTTTTCCGGCAAGGTTTTTAATGAGGCAACAATAAATCATGCTAACTTAGTGTCGAAGACCAGTTTTAAATCAGAGTCAATAGTCACATCAACGGTATCCGAGTCCACTCTTAGATCGACCTCGAATATTGGGGCCATTACCCTCGGGTCATGATTTTTAGCAAGGAAGGAAAATCTGTGCTCAAATAGTCTCGGCTCAGTGGTTAGAATTCATTGTAAGGGCCAAACGGTCAAATGAACCTTTCCCGTGTAGGTCACACCAGCCGCAATACGAGCTTTTACATAATCTTGTACGTTACGCACAGAAATGAAAGAAAGTTTCTACCTTGCCAACAAATATTTTTTGCTTCTTAAAAGTATCGATCCTAAGGGATATTCCTACTCTAGAACTATCGAGCCCAAGGGCCACCCCTATAAGTTATGATGGCTCGGGTTATTGAAACCCTGAGGCACAAAATCTATTAGGCAGTGCCCATACCTAAAAGGCTACGGCCACCCTAAAAATGGTTCGGAGATGTCAGAAGTCCGTAATTCAAACATATGGCCTTCAACAAAATTCCAAACCTGTTTAAAGGTTACCCTCGGCAAAATTATAGTCTAAAAACATTTAATCAAGAATCTTGGGGAAAACTTCCGGTCACTCTGAGCCCCCATAGGTTTCAAGAAAAACTTGCATCGAGGACAAGTCTTGTTCGGACCTCCGAAAATGACTTATTACTACGTTTTATTCCGTGCTAAGGCATTTGAAATTTTGCAATTGTAAAAAGGATGCTGAAGGTAACAGACTTGAAAATTGCCAAAAGGGAAAAAACTTTATATATACATTCCAAAATGTCTTTACAAAGGCAAATAAAAATGGCCTCAACAAAATAAATGTGCAAGATGTAAAAACAAAGACAAAAATTCCTAAGGCGCCTAC
Organism: Nicotiana tabacum; assembly: GCF_000715075.1. NCBI lineage: Eukaryota > Viridiplantae > Streptophyta > Magnoliopsida > Solanales > Solanaceae > Nicotiana > Nicotiana tabacum. The sequence goes on along the minus strand of NC_134096.1, from coordinate 95,577,784 downwards.
ACCTGATATTCACCAGAACCCAGCTCGTCACCAGCGCCATCGGGGCCTTCTTTATCTTCGAGTTCGTCGGAGCCCTCAAAGCCTTCTTCATCCTCAGGTTCAACCAGCTTCTTGCCCTCGACCTCAAGACTTTTCACCTTCTCGATCTCAGCCGACAAGTCGAAACCTCGGGCATGGATCTCTTTGAGGGTCTCCCTCCGAGATAGCCGCCTTACGTACTCAGCGGTAGTTTTCAGGCGAGCCTCGGCTGCTTCAACATCAGCCCTAAACAGGGCCACTATCTCTTCAGCATCAGCCCTGGTTGCTTCCAACTTGGACCTCGCTCTTTCGAGCTCCTTGCCAAGGGTATCCCGTTCAGCAATGGCCGTGCCCAATTGAGCTTAAAGGTCCTCGTTTTGTCGAGCCCGTGCATTGGCCTTATCTTTTGCCACTCAGAGTTGAACCTCTATCGATGCCAGTTGTTCTTGGTCGGTCTCTTTCCCCGAAGCCAGCAGGTCCATTTTGCCCTTCCAAACATCGGGCATGCTTGGTCGGTCTCTTTCCCCGAAGCCAGTAGGTCCATTTTGCCCTTCCAAACATCGGGCATCGAGAAAGCATTTACCTTTTCGACCAAGCCGGCATGCTCCATTTGAGCCGCATCCAGATCAGCTTGGAGATTCTTTATGACCCATTCGTATTGCTCACCGGAAGCTTATACATGTCTATTTTCTCGGCAAGCTCCTTGACCTCAGCCTCGAGCTGGTTAACCTCGGTCTGGTACCGAAGAAAGCTTTCGTGATGGAGTACTAAGACCTGCGAAAGGGTAAAAGAAAGAAGACATGAGAAATATCAAGGACTAAGTCAAAGGTCGAAAGAGCGTAATGATGCCTTACCCAATTCAGTGCATGCTGCACCTCGTTGAACAGGCACGGTATATCCACATTATTCATTTTTGCCTGGTCTTCTTCGGTCACCAGACATCGAAGGTGGCTCACTACTCCCACGGGAGCTGAAAGAACCGGGGCATCCTCCGGGATAGTGATGATTATCGACCTCTTACAGCCGAGGTTCGCACTCGGGGCGGGGAACTGGTTCACTAACTTTGGGCTCGAGTTTAGCCCTTCGACCTCTGAAGACGAATGCTTTCTCGGCACTTCCAGGTCGCCCACCCCGAAAAAGTCTTCCAAGACAAACGAGTCCACGCCAGCAAAAAAAGAACGAAAAGGATCGTCCACGCTATGAGCCCCTTCGTTATATTTCTCCTTCCTTGCTTGAACTTCTTCAAGCATAGACTTAGTGTAAGAGGGCGTCCCTGAGGTCTCATTTGTAATGGTCACCTCCATCGGTGCACAACCGGCATCCTGGGAAGTTTCACCCTGGAGATCCGCGTCAGCTTTGTGAGTTGGAAGGGGGTCCGTCACTCGAGTCTCCCCCTCGGATGCCTCCCACTCCCCGGGAAAGGTTGTCATGTGGGTAACAAAAATAACTTCATCCTCCGGCTCGTCCCTAAGCCAGAGGAGAGAGTCAGAGGCAGGCACACGGGAACTGGAGCCCCTCCTGGCTTACGGAGCACCCGTTTCTTCAGTTTCTTTGCCTCAAAGATCGGGGAGCCTGAGGGTTTTCTTTTTCTCTTCTTCTTTCCCTTATTGGCAGCAACAGAGGGATCAATGGGTGGGGGCACATATTTGTCCCCTTCCGAATGCCTAAGTTCGGTTGTCTTAGGCAAATCTACAATGATAAAGAGAAGGGGTTAGTATAATATAAAATGGAGACGTAATGATGAATATTCAGAAAGGAGCCTTACCATGAGAACGGGCTTCCTATCAATCCTTTGAGAGTCCACTCCATGTGTTCTAGAAGTAGGATATCTGGGTATAGATGCCCTCGATCAAGTCCTTTGATCGGGGGACCGCATTCAGAACTTGGGCAACAGCTACACAGTTAGAAACATAAATGAGAAGATCGAAATAAAAGAAGAAGAAATTTTGATGAATGAGTTACACTTACGAGACGCATTCCATTCCTCAAGGAATTGCATGCATTCTGGGGGGATCAGATCCTTGGTCTTCACTTGGACGAAGCGTCCCTGCCAGCCACGATCTCTGTCTTCATCGATATTGGAGAAGGGGGCCTTGCTCGCCCAACGTGTGAGCTTGATAAGTCCCCCTCGAAACATCCGGGAACTATATAATCGGAGTAGGTGGTCGATCGTGAACCGTAGAGATTCGGTCTTGTTCACAAAGTAATAGAGGAGGGTTACGATCCTCCACATTGATGGATGGATTTTCCCGAGGCATACTTCGTACCTCTTGCAAAAATCTAAGATGATCAGGTCCATTGGGCCCAGCGTGAAGGGATAAGTGTACACACTTAAGTACCCCTTCACATGGGTAGTAACGGTGTCCTCGGGCCCGGGTACTACTACATCCTTGCCTTCCCAATCACAGTCCTTACAGATAATGGGAAGAACATCCTTGGTCACAGAACATATATATCTCGAGACCCCTTCGCCCCAGTCCTATTTGCGCAAAGACTTTTCGACCTTGAAGTTGTCAGCAATTGAGAAGCCCCCGGGGATAAACGCCGACAAAGGAGGCTCAGGGGCTGGTTAGTTAACAACCGCAATATGAGAAGTCATTTTGATGGCCACCACCTCGAGGGAGGCCGCTTCATTACCAGTGGTAGGCTGAGAAGATGAAGAAGCAACTTATTAAAGAACGGTTTTCGATGTTTTTGCCATTGTCATTTGAGAGAAAGTTTGAAAATTTGCAGAATAAACATGAAGTGTTGGAGAAATGGGTTTTAAAGATGAAGAACAGGGTATGAAGATTTGAAGAAATTTTGGTAGAAATCTGGAGAGTGCTATGAAGATTGAAGAACATGGATGAAGATTTGAAGATTTGATGAAGGTTCTAATAATGGTTGATGGCTCGAAGATAGCGGTTTGATCGAAAGTAGAAAAAGGACAAAGGAAGGAAGATTTTATAGAGAAATAGTCGACACTTCGTATTTGAAGGCAACGTGTTGGTGAACGACATATGTCCGAAGTCAGAACGACGCGATTGATGGGACGCTTAGGTTCCCCGTCGAAACATACGAAGGAAGGAACCGGAGTCATCTGTCGTTTCCCATCGTTTCGGCAAGCATACTCTCTAAGAAACGAGGGGACAAACTGTGTATGGGTAAAACCGAGCCCGCTGCATGACTCGTCTTCTTGGTGAATCAATCAGAGCAGGAACATGATCGTATATTATTGGAGTCAGAACAAAAATGTCACGACCCAAACCGATGGGCCGCGACGGGCACCCGATACCTTACTCAACCGAGTACCAACGTAACGTATCTTTCGTATCATACTATCATTGATAAATGAGCCGGAGAGGCTGTCATGAGATAAGAAGAATAAAACATGAGGGAATACTCGGCATAGGATGACCCAACATGTAATACAATCTTATACATATAACATACGGTATAAGACCAAAATGATCACTCGTATACGGAACATAGGCCGACAAGGCCATACAATATTTCATGTACATGATATATGTCTACAAGCCTCTAAGAGTAGATAAACGTCAAAAGGCCAGGACAGGGCCCAGACATACCAATCAATACGTGTTCAATGCATACTAACCAAATAGGCAACTCCGGAGCAAATGGGGCGCACCAACACCTTCCGCTGAGCTGATAGTTTACTTGGAGGGCTCTCAACCTATCTATCGGGACCTGTGGTCATGAAACGCAGCGTCCCCAGGAAAAGGGGACGTCAGTACAAATAATGTACCGAGTATGTAAGGAATGAAAATCAGTAAATAAAAGACATAGAGAAATATGAAGTAAAAGAATCAACATGTAAGTCTGAATAACTCTGTGAATCATTTCATATTTATAATGTCATGTGTATGCGTATAAATATCATACCATGCATATATGCATTCATAATATCCTCAAGCCTCTGAGGGCATCCCATCATATTATTTCGGCCACTATGGACAAATCATCAACGTATACCAGCTGATTAGGTGGTGGTGCGTATATAACGCCATAACCTTTTCCCATATCCCATATACATATAATATACGCGTATATAACGCCATCTGGTCATGGGTCAATGTACATGTATAAATGCATGAAATGCATAAAAAATACGTTAATAAGATTTCTCGGAATGTCATAAAATCAATATGCCTTTGGGATAAACTTTATCAAATACTTATTTTTCTGAGACCCATGAACAGAAGATATAATAATAATTCACATGGGGAATCAAGAATATAGACACCCCTAGTACTTCTATGAATAGAGTTATTTATGAAAATTATGCGTTTACTCGTTTCATTTGTATCGTATGGATCATGCCAAAAAGAAAGAAGGGATAGCCTTAACATACCTGAATAGATTCTCTTGACAATCCTTCTAACACACGTTAATTGCGACGAAACACGTAACGGCGGATCGAAGTAGGAGAAAATTCGTATGATATTCTTGAGAAAGATTGTACCGTGCTCCCTTAGAATTGCAAATCCCGTTGCTATTACGCAGTATATTTTCGTATGAAATTCTTGAAGCAAATCACGTTGTTATTGAAAATATGATCTTTGCTAAAGCATTTTCATCCGTTAGTAAGTATGACCATCTCCATTTGATGATTTTAGAAAACTTTGTATTAGTTGGTGTGGGCCCCACTTGTGATGACTAAGCCACAAAAATTCCTCCAAATGTGCCACATTACCATATAACTTAAGAGTCACTAATTTGGCCAAATCTTGCTGCCACGTTTGGGGGGGGGGGAAGGGGATTTTCCACCCAATAATTATCCACAATTCCTTAATTACATTGTTAATCTTCCACCCAAAAATCCATAATTAACCAAATATCCACATAATTAAGAATTATCTCAAATTACTTAAAATACTACTAACTTTTAACACACTTTATACACCTTACTATCATGGTCATGTGATACCTTGTATGCATAAATACAGGGTATTATAGCTTGGAACGTATTTTATCCCCAAATTGCCAAACTTCGACAAAACTCATTTTCTTCGATTTGCTTACCCTCTCGCCTTCACGAATTTACTCATCACTTATTTTAAATAGCATAGTACTTATAACCTCAAAATAATCTCATTCTCGAGCTTACGTCGATTAACTTACGATAAAATTTTAACGTACGAAAATGTGGGATGTAACATCTGATTTCCGAGCTTTCATCAATTAACTTATGGAATACTTTCACGTACAAAATTATGGGGTGTAACATCATTCCCCCCTTTGGAACATTCGTCCTCGAATGTTGACTGATGCACTTATCATTCTCATAACCCATAGCTCTTGCGAATACTTTAATACTCTCCTTGCCATCTAGGCAACAGTTCTGTGAATAAATCCGAAGGCCAGGGAATTCCCCCCTCTAGGCCTCTTTCTCACACCATAACTTGTGGTCAGAATCCTTCCAATCTCGTAACTGTTGCTACCTTCTGTCATGCAGCCTGTACGACTCTGACCTTGTAAGTGCACCTATGCGACTCTTCTCTCCTTTTTCCTCCGGCTTTTAGCCAATCTCTAGGCCTCACTTTGTAAACATATGCAGAGCTTGATAAGATGTCCCTCTGGGCATCTATGGGTATACTAAAGTTTTTCGCTCGGTACTTCGTTGAACTTACGAATATTGTTATACCTTATTTCATAGATCTGTTTATCCATCCGTATGACTTTACTGCCATAACTCTTACTTTGATTTATCGTTACTGAGGTTTGCTACCAAACTTCAGGTTACTCTCGCTGCTTATCCTATATGTATAAATCTAAGTCCTTTAATGTTTTTTCATTACTGTTCATCTTAAGAATGATGGTCTAATCTCATCTCATACTTTATAACTTTTATCCATCCATTATTGATTCACCTTAATACCAATAACTTGACCTCTTATGTAAAACTGCCGCTAGGGCTCACGTCTCATCGAGGAACATCTGAAATGATTATACTGATATACCTGGGGGCGATACCATGCTTCCATAATCGTATTTCATAGCATCCTAATGCGATTCATCTTATGAGGTTATTCTAATCCCGTACAACTCATGAAATCCCCCTTTTGTTTAGTTCAAATCATAATTCAATCGAAGGCCTAAACGTCATCCTTTATCTACCACAATTAAACCCTTATTCTACTACCAGGGCAGCATTTCATCTCTTCTAAATGCCATTAGTCATAGACTCTTTTGAGTTCATTCAGGCTATACTGAGTTTTCTATAACTTAGAGAAACCATCAGCTCTGTTGTTTTCATGGGCTTAATCCTGAGGACTTATCCATTCTCGTCACCTTCTCACTCGCCCTTTCTTATCCTTACTCCCATTTTCCTAAAACCTTGTCGCTTTACCATACTTTAGCTTGCGACCTACACATATCTATTTATATTATTCGGCACCTTCCTTCAACTTGCTTGCACCATAGATTTCCTTATGTTATTCTGGAACATCAAGTGAGAAATCACATCGTCTCCAACTCTTCTTTGGTCTCTTGACTAGATCTCTCAGTACCTAGAAACCATAGGCTGGAAGATATGCCACTAACGACGCCACTATCATTCTTGGATACTGAATCCCCGGGCTTCTAGCTTTTTATTCGAAGTATGGACTATTCACAACCTTCTGCCTTACCTTAGAATCTCGCATCACATCTTCTATCTCTTTCATGACCTCCCTTCCACACAGGTATAATTTATATCCACGACTTGAAGCTCTATTATAATACTTGCATCTCTGGTGCATACACAATCTGGTGAGAGATTCATATTGACTTCTTATGAGGCTGGAACTCTTCTAACTGGCTTTATCGTAGAGTCGTTATAGAATATGGTTGTTGTACTATCTGTTTTGTACCTCTGATATCAAGAATGATCTTGTAATGTTCCCAATCACGATGTCTATAATTTTCTGGGTCCAATAATCACACTCCTGATTTACTTAGTTGATGTAATTCTTTAGTTTCCTCTTCCCTCTGATCAACTTTTATGTAGGATTAAGCTATCTTCCGTTCAGCGGCTCATGGTATTAGTTATTACTTTAGCCCTTCATGGACGCTATGGAATATCCATGATATAATCTTCTAACAATTCAATCCTTTGTCTATGAATTGGGCTCAATTCTTTCTTTTAACTTATACCGGAATCTTCTACGGCTGTATGATTGTCAACATATATGCTGCATGGATAATATTCTGAAATCTTAAGTGCGTTCATAACGTAACTAACTCTGGATCATTGATCGAATAATTTCTTTCATTCCTTCTCAGCTTTCTTTAAATGTAAGCAATTACTTTTCCTGGTCTTTTTCCCCCTTTGTTGCGTGCATACTTAGCTTATCTTAGTTCCCACGCATGCCGGAATTTTCGTGCAACTCATATGATCTTGAATATCACCTTTTGATTTTTTTGATTTTTTTGCTTCTTCCCGTTCATTAGCCATGATAGGTGCCACTTTCTTATTGAGTGCATACAAATTTGTTGTGAAATTGTTGTTACATGACCATTTCCTCTTTAGGTCACTATACTTAGGTTGAAGCCTTCTTCCTTATTTCCTCAGCTAGTCTTTCGTTGTAGTACTTAGGGAGACCTTCTGGCTCTTGTAAAGTTACAAGCTTGTTATATCATTTATTGGACGGAATTTTTGATGTCCTTCCTTGACTATAATTATTCGTAGTTACTTACCTCCATGCCTTTGTGCTTGTAGGGTTGCTTCTGAACTGATATTTTGACTGTTTCCCAGTGGCACTCTCTTTTATTTTCGTAACACTTATACGGCACCTTTAACTGCCCCAACTCCTGTCTGAATATATCTCAAGTATTACAATGTCATAACTGCGAAGCTGAATTCACTATATTAGGTTTTTACTATGGTTATCTTGCATGATCTGCTGATTTGTCTGTATCCTCTTGTCTAGCCATAACTAGGCTGTTCCTGAATCAAATACTAACTACTCGTTGGCCCATTCTCATATCAATATTCCGCGTAATCTTTCTTGGGTTATTTCATTTGTCTTAACTTACCTCTCGCACTGGCTCCTTATCTATCAATAACATCTCGGGCAGGAACCCTTAATTCCTCTCATTGACATCGTGTTTGCATAATGTTCTGGAATCGTAGCATATCTGTAGCCTTTGAATAAGTGCAATCTCATCCCTTTCTCATTTTTATCGCATTCTTCCTTTACCATTCCATAGTTACTAGAACCACTTAATTCTGACTTAATGCCACATCACTCCTTATTCTGCCCTTTTGGGGAGTACTAACATTTAGTGCTACGATGATCTACGTATAAATGTTTTACCTCTTCATCTTTGGCATCTTTTCACATCATCGATGATCCTTACTCGCCTCGCGATAATCCTTCTGTACCAAGGGTAACAAATTTCCTTACTCCTGAGGGTGACACTTAGTATAACTTGCACATACAGTCCCTTAAGCTTAAATTTGCTCATATTGCTTGCTTTAGGGAAGTGTCTTCCTGAATAACTATTCTCTGAATTTCTCATGAATCTTCTTTTGTTGTCCATTCTATTATCGCCGGAACGAAATCTGAAATTCTCATGATGTCGACCATTATCAAATCACTCAGTCCCTAATTCATGTTTAGTTCATCTTGTTCACCAGCCCATACTGATTTCTATTATTCTATGGTCTAACTTTTCCTTCTGGTTGTCGCGTTGGAGTCACGAACTTATTTCTCGAAATGAGGATATGACTTTATGGCCTATACTCTTTTGTTGTCTCAAGGCTTGTCACCTATCGTATTTTCCTTCACTTGACTATAGACTCTATAATACTATCATCTTTTTGATCTACCATTGTCATCCATGTTTCACATTGATAAGTAGAGATTTTGACTACTTATTTGCACTCTTTTACTTTTGTTCTAGCTCAAAATTGCTTAAAGGTATTCCCGAAAAATGATAAAATGTGCTTTCTTGCAGGAGTGTTGGAATGTGAGTCAAAGAGATGAAAATCAACTCAAGAAGGAGTAATTTTGGACAAGGACCAAAACAATGCTAAAAGGGCATAATGCGGACCGCACAATATTGAGTGCGGCCGCAGAACATGAGGAAGCCTCTAACAAAATTTTCATGCAAAGTGCGGACCGCATAATTATTGTGTGGCCACAAAAGATGAGGTTCAGAGAGATGGATTCTGGGGTCATGAATAAGTGCGGACCACACCATTATTGTGCGGCCGCACTCAGAAATGTGCAGTCCGCAGAAGTCTTCCATGTCCAAGCTAAAACTCGAGAGTGCGACCGCACTGAGAAATGTGCGGACCGCGAAATTTGAAGAAGTGCGGCTGCAACCCAGAATTGTGCGGCTGCAGAAGTCCATCCTGTCAAGCTATTGCCAAAGTGCGGACCGCACACATAATTGTGCGGTCGCAGAATCTCCGCAGGGACAATTTTGTCTGATAATTTTAGCTGGGTATAAATAGATCTTTTTGTCATTTTTAGGTTAAGTTTGAACTCCAAAAAAGAAATAGCCGTTTTTCTTCCCTTAATCATCTATTATGAATTTTATCTTAATTTCTTCTTTAATTTCTTCATTTTCTATGAGTAGCTAAACCCTTAGCTAGGGTTGTGACCCAACCCTATTATGGTTACTTAATTGGTGATTGAATTAGGGCATATTTATGATTGGGTATATGATATTTAGCCTAGTTCTTGCTTGAATTTGAGAATTGATGGTTACAAACATTGATTCATGCCTAATTGACTTAGTCTCTACTTGAGAAAGAGAGACTAAGTCTAGAAAAACTTGGCTAACAAGAAATTGTGGTGAACTCGAGAAATTGATAGCCCCAATTAAAGGGTCGAATCTAGAGATAGTAAGACCCGACTTGAGCACCTATCACTTGTTTCGTGAGATACCCAGTTAGACTTGAGAAAACGAAATTGGGCAAAATCACTCAAACTACCGAGAGGTATAAAGTGAGTAATCGCGTGTGATTGCTATATTGTATCCCGACCAACCAAACATTCCCTAAAGCTCTAAATTCGTTAGGTAACCAACTAGGAGGAAGTTACAACCCTAGATCTTTTATAACCTGAAAAACAACAATACCAAAAACATCGTCCTTTAGCTTTACAATTACAGCACTAGCATAAGATTTAGAAGTAGAAAAGAAACACCCGAATATGTGGAAGTGCAATCTTGGGCACGTCATATACATAGACTAGGTATATACCTAATCCAACATAAAGATCTATATAGAATCGACCTCGACTCGCGTTGGGTATTTATAATTGCATCGACCGCCTCACAATCTCAATTAGTGGTGTGAGTTTGGGCGACACCAATTTTTGGCACCGTTGTCGGGGAGCTAAAACGGATTTAGGTACAAAAATGGCTCTCAATAATGATCCTCTCGGAAACATGCCTTTGGGGGATGTGGACGTGGAAGATGACCCAGTTGAAGAGGTTCCTCTTAAACCTCAAGAAAATAGACGAGGCCGACCGCCTCAAGACAACATTCCCGTTCCTCCCCCAAATCCACCAAGAGCGGCTCCACACCGGGTGTTGCCGAATGAAGGGTATGCAAGTGCCATAGTCCCTCCCCGCATTAGGGAGGGAAACTTTCAAATCACAAATGTTATTCTTACATTGGTTGAGCAACGAGGATTCTTCACCGGGGCTCCGAATCAAAATGCGTACAAGCACTTGAAAGGATTTGTGGACACCTTCTGGGAGAGTAAACAGACCAACGTTTCCGAGGATGCTTTAAGGTTGACACTATTTCCCTTTTCTCTACGGGGGAAAGCCTTGACTGGTTAGAAAAATTTCCAAACCATTCTATCCATACATGGGATGAATTGGCGGAAAAGTTCATTGCCAAGTTCTTTTCTCCCGGGCATATGGCTACTCTTAGAGACGAGATTCTAGCATTCAAACAAGAATCCAATTAGCCTTTGCACAAGATATGGGAGAGGTACTGCACTCTGGTGTGCCCAATAATGACATGACCGAGGCTATGATTCAACAAACCTTCTACAGAGGGATCAATACTACCAATCAATGCGTGGTCAACCAACTTGCTGATGAAAATTTCATGACAACACCACATGCCGAAGCTTGTGAAATCTTAGATGAAATGGCGGATACTTCATCGGCATGGCAAAGTATAGCAAATGTTCCTCAAGGTGATCCAAATGTGATTAACCTACACAAAAAATTGCATGATCACGGGCAAGCGATTGCCGAGTTGACCACTACAATGAATCAATTGGCCAAAGCTTAACTTCAACAGGTTCAAGGTCCTAAGCAAGTAAATGCAATGGAAGGTGTCAATATGATGGTGAACAAGCGAAGGTAAAAAGGTCAACAAGTACAAAACCGTGTGGAACAATTTGTGCAAGATGATAGTGGGTTCGACCAAGACGAATCATACAATGAGAAAGAGGAAGAAGTGCAATATGTGACTAACTACCAAGGGCAAAGGAACAACTCTCAAGGCCCGAATCAACAACAATGGCAATCTCAAGGAAATCAAGGAAATTGGAACAATCAAAACCACCAAGGCAATTAGAGTGGTGGTACCAACAATCAAAGTAATTGGAACAATAACAATAATCAAGGCAATTGGAACAATCAAGGCAATCAAGGAAATTGGGGTGGCAACAATCAAGGATATTGGGGAGACAACAACCAAGGGGGTTGGAACGGTAACCAAGGGAATCGGGGGGTCGGGCTCTCAAAGGCCCCCGATGTATCAACAACCAAATAACCCTCCTCCTTATCCGTCTCAAGGTTCTAGTTCTTCCAACAATGAGATGGGATGGATTGAAAATATGTTCAAACAAATGATGGAGAAAAATGTTGACTCCGATGCTCAATTAGCCTCTCACAACACTTCAATCCGCAATTTGGAAGTTCAATTGGGCCAAATCTCACAAGCTTTAAACACTCGTCCTAATGGGGAACTACCTAGTGATACGGTGGTGAACCTGAAGGGTGGGAACAATAGGGACATGCCATGGCCGTAACAACAAGGAGTGGAAGAGGTGGAGATGCGACCACCTCAAATCAAAGAAGAATTGTGGATGATGATGTATTGGTTCAAAAAGATGAGATTCCAAGCAATATGGTTCAAGATAATGAAGAAGTGAGAATTGATATTGATGAGAATGTGGAGGAGACCCAAGAAGAAGTGAACCCATCTAGGAAACACGTGATTAACATACCGGAACCGGTAGTGCCAAAGGCCAAAACACCAATTCCAAGGCCTCCTCCTCCATACCCTCAAAGGCTCGCCAAGCAAAATAGTGTGAACCAATTCAACAAGTTTATTAACATGATGAAGAGCTTATCCATTAATGTGCCATTGGTTGAGGCGTTGGAACAAATGCCTAGTTATGCAAAGTTCATGAAAGATTTGGTGACAAATAAAAGATCAATGAATTATGAGACTATCAAGATAACACATCAAGTGAGAGCTATTGTGCACTAAATGGCTCCAAAATTGGAAGATCCTGACGCTTTCACAATCCCTTGCACTATTGGAAGCGCTGACTTTGCCAAAGCTCTATGTCATCTAGGGGCGATTATCAACTTGATGCCCTACTCTGTGTTCAAAACTTTGGGAATTGGGCAACCAAGACCCACATCTATGAGGTTACAAATGGTGGATTGTACGATGAAGAGACCATTGGGTATTATTGATGATGTGTTGGTTCGTGTTGATAAGTTCATCCTTCCGACGGAGTTTGTGATTCTTGACTGCGAAGTGGACTATGAGGTGCCTATTATCTTGGGTAGATATTTCCTTGCTATGGGGAAGTCTCTTGTTGATGTGGAAGCCGGTGAGCTCACCTTTCGAGTGGGCGATGAAAAGGTAGTTTTCCATATGTGCAAATCTATGAGGCAACCGAACAGCAACAAAGTTTGTTCATTTGTGGACTTAGTGACCGAGGTGATTGTTGATGATGCTAGTGCCATGATGAATGTTGATGATACTTTGGAGGTCGTATTGCTTAATCATGATGATGATATGAAGGATGGCTATGTGGAATGTGTACATGCATTACAAGGAATGGGGTCATATACTTATGAACCCCGAAAATTGTCCTTAGATCTGGAGAACCGGAAGACTCCTCCAACAAAGCCCTCAATCAAGGAGCCTCCCACTTTGGAGTTAAAGCCATTGCCTTCACATCTCAGGTATGAGTTTCTTGGCCCATGTTCTACTTTACCTGTTATTCTTTCCTCTTGCTTGACTAATGTGCAGGTAGATTCTACTTTGGCAGTGCTTCAAAAGAGGAAAAAAGCTATAGGATGGACACTGGCGGATATTCGGAGTATAAGCCTCACCTTTTGCATGCACAATATTATTTTTTAGGAGGATGACAAACCCTCCATTGAACAACAAAGAATATTAAATGAAGCAATGCAAGATGTGGTGAAGAAGGAGATCATAAAGTGGTTGGATGCCGGGGTAGTTTACCCCATTTCCGATAGCTCGTGGACCTCTCAGGTGCAATGTGCCCCAAAGAAAGGGGGCATGACTGTGGTCACCAATGACAAGAACGAATTGATTACTACAAGAACGGTGACCGGGTGGAGAGTGTGCATGGACTATCGGAAGCTCAAAAAAGTCACTCAGAAAGATCATTTTCCTCTTCCATTTCTTGATCAAATGCTTGATAGGTAGGCCGGACGAGCTTTTTAATGTTTCCTTGATGGATATTCCGGCTACAATCAAATTCTCATTGCTCTTGAGGACCAAGAGAAGATTACTTTCACTTGTCCCTATGGTACTTTCGTATTCTCGCGGATGCTATTTGTGTTATGCAATGCACCGGCGACTTTTCAACGGTGTGTGATGGACATCTTCACCGACATGGTGGAGGATTTTCTTGAGATCTTTATGGATGATTTATCTGTGGTTGGGAATTCCTTCAATGATTGATTGAACAACTTGGATAAGGTCTTGGCAATATGTGAGGAGACAAACTTAGTTTAGAATTGGGAGAAATGTCACTTCATGGTCGAAGAAGGCATAGTCCTCGGACACAAAACATCAAAGCATGATATTGAGGTCGACAAGGCCAAAATTGAGGTGATCTCCAAACTCCCTCACCCTACATCCGTGAAGGGAGTGAGGAGCTTCTTGGGTCATGCGGGGTTTTATCGCCGATTCATCAAGGACTTTTCTAAGGTGGTGAACCCCTTGTGTAAGCTTTTGGAGAAGGATGCCAAGTTCCATTTCAACGACGATTGTATGAAAGCATTCGAATTGCTCAAGTTCAAGTTGACTACTACTCCTATTATCACTGCACCGTATTCGAGCTTGCCTTTTAAGCTCATGTGTGACGCAAGTGATGTGGCGGTCGGAGCAATTTTGGGGCAATGTATCAACAAAATCTTCCATCCGGTCTATTATGCTAGTAAGACCATGAATGATGCCCAAGTCAACTACACAGTGACTGAAAAAGAGCTCCTTGCTATTGTCTTTGCTATGGATAAGTTCCGCCCATACTTGATGGGTACAAAGGTGATTGTACACACCAACCATGCGGCGCTTTGATATTTGATGAGCAAGAAATATTCTAAAGCAAGATTAATGTGGTGGGTGCTTCTATTGCAAAAGTTTGATCTAGAGATTCAAGACTGCAAGGGTAGTAAAAACCAAGTGGCGGACCACTTGTCTCATTTGGAGGAGGAGGGGCAGCCACAGGACGGCCTTGAGAAAATGATTCCTTCCCCGACGAGCAGCTTCTAGCCATTTCAATGAGCGGGATGCCATGGTTATCCGATTTAGCCAATTATTTTGTGAGTGGTATCATACCGAATGAGTTCTCTTCAAACCAAATGAAGAAGTTCAAACGGGATTGCCTTGACTATTATTGGGATGAGCCATATCTCTTCCGGATTTGTACCGATGGTGTGGTTCGACGATATGTGCCGGAGGAGGAACAAAGGAAAATTCTTGAGGCTTGCCACTCTTCACCATATTGTGGTCACCATGGTGGAGCTAGAACGGCAACAGAAGTGTTGAGTTGTGGATTCTATTGGCCTACTCTTTACAAGGATACTAGCGATCTCGTCAAGCGTTGTGATGAATGTCAAAGGGTCGGTGGGATTTTTAAGAAGAATGAGATGCCTCTCACCACCATCTTGGAGATTGGCATTTTTTATGTGGCGGGCATTGATTTCATGGGTCCGTTCGTGAGCTCTTGTGGGAACACTTACATATTGGTAGCTGTGGATTATGTGTCAAAATGGATTGAAGCCGTGGCTTTACCCAACAATGAAGCTCGAAGTATGGTGGCATTTTTGAAAAAGAACATCTTCACGAGATTTGGTACTCCAAGGGCCATTATTAGTGATGGGGAATCGCACTTTTGTAAAAGCTTTTGATACCTTACTCACAAAGTATGGTGTCACTCACAAAGTGTCGACTCCCTATCATCCTCAAGCAAGTGGGCAAGTCGAAGTCTCCAACCGGGAGATCAAGAGTATTTTGTCGAAGACTGTGAATGCCAACCAGACGGATTGGTCAAAGAAACTTGATGATGCTCTTTGGGCTTATAGGACGTCTTACAAAACACCTATTGGTATGTCTCCGTATCGGTTAGTGTTCGGTAAAGCTTGTCACCTACCGGTGGAACTTGAACACAAGGCTATGTGGGCATTGTAGAAGCTTAATCTTGAATGGGATGTCGCCGCCAATTTAAGGGTGGCACAATTGAATGAGCTTGATGAATTCCGGTACCATGCATATTCAAGCTCGTCCTTATACAAGGACAAGATGAAGTACCTCCATGACAAGTACATCCAAAACAAGGAGTTCAAAGAAGGTGATCTTGTACTATTGTTCAATTCTCGGTTGCGGATGTTTCCGGGAAAGTTGAAGTTCAAGTGGAGTGGTCCATTTGAGGTTGTGCATGTGACACCCTTTGGTGCATTAGACTTGAAGAATAAAAATTATGAAGTGTTTAGAGTCAATGGTCACCGGGTGAAATATTATCTTGGCAAAGTTGATGATGGCCATGTTGTGGCATTAATTCATTTCAAGTGATTGATAGCAACATGCATCGTGCCATGACGTTAAATCAGATGTTTCTTAGGAGGCAACCCATGTGTCTTTTTCTTTTTCTTTTTCATTAGATAGGCTTTGTTTTGTGCTAACTAGTTTTGAAGTGTATGCAGGAATGGATGTGCATTGCAGGGACTGTGTCATAAAAAAATTGGCTAAGTGTTGAAAAAGTGTGGACCGCACAATTCTAAAGGCAGCAGCAGAAATCACTCTGCGGCCGCACAATTCTTTGTGCGGTCGCACAACTAGAAGACCAACATTGCAAGTTCTCTGAAGTTGGCCTGTCAAAATTCATAGCCAATCTGCGGCCGCACACAAAATTGTGCGGTCCGCACAAATTCTGCGGCCGCACTCACTTTTGTGCAGACCGCAGAGTTGCATCAAGGTATAGGTAAAGAGTGTGGTCCGCATCAAAATTGTGGGGCCGCACTCACCTTAGGTTTGGGGCGACTTGGTCAACCTATAAATAAAACCTCAATGCACTATTCACAACTTTACCACTCTGAGTTCTTGAACCCTAAGCAAACACAGTGCACGTTCAATTAGTTCACAATCTTCCTTCATTTCATCAGTGTAGATTCTTACCTGCATCCTTCATAATTGGTATGTTCATTACATCTTTAGATTTTGCAATTTCTTTTAGTTTTCGTTCAATTGTTAGTCATTTGTGCTTAAAATCATGTGGGTAATATCATATATGTTCATTAGGGCCCAGGTGGATCATTAATCGTGTTTAATTGCAAATACCATGTCTAAATTGTGCAAAACTTGCAAAACACAGAGTCAATGCTGTGTAATCTCAAATTGTGCGGCCGCACACAAATTTGTGTGGTCCGCAGATCTTAAAATTAGGGCTAAATTGTTGCATGACAAGTGCGGAGCGCACTCAAAATTGTGTGGTCCGCAGAAAAATTGTGCGGCCGCAGAAAAATGTTTGCGACCGCACTTTGGAACTTTAGAGAACTAGTGTTCTGGAATTAGGATTGTGCGGTCGCACTCGAAATTGTGTGGTTCGCACTTCAGGATGTGCGACTGCACTTCAAAATTATGCGGTCCGCACGTGGCAGTCTGCAGCCGCACTCAAAATTGTGCGATCCGCACTGCCTCTTGTCTGTTTTCCTGCAACTATTATGCATCTGTGTACCTGCTTTGAGCTCTAACTGACTTATGTGGCTCATATTGTAGAAAATGGTTCATTCACGAGGTAGAGGAGATACATCAAAAGGGATAGGTGAACCCCTCTGAGGCCGGGGCAAAGGCACTCAACCTTTGGGGGTGCAAAAAAAACTTTGACAAAAAGGCAAACCCCGGGGAGAGGCAGGGCCGCAGAACCTTCGGAATCAAGCCCATATGTCCTATCTAGGGAAGTCTCCGAAGGTCACTCAATGGGAGAACAGCTTGAGGCCCAGTCCCAACCATCACACTTTCCAGAGACTGGTAACAAACAATGAGGATACTCTTAATATCACAAACAATCTGCTCCCAGCTCATGATAATACACATTTTATTGGGATGATTTATGATGATCGGGATTATAAGTAGTCTGACAAGACAGATATAGATGTTGGAACCATAGGGCAAGAACCAAAAGTGATAGTGAGCCCACCGTAATTGGCACCGTTGATTGTGAAAGGTGCGAGTTCTAGTTTGAACTTGGCAGGTTCTGAAAAAACGACTCTCTATGTCCCTGGAAGCACAAAAAAGGTTGAGGTTCAATTGGGTGGGCCAAAACTTTACATCCCTGGGGGAATTCAAAAGATCATTCCGAATAATAGTTTGAGAAATATAACAGAGCCAGTTGTGATCCGACTTGTTGCACAAGTCCCAGTGACAAACATAAAAGCTATTCCCTGGAATTATAACAAGACTGTCATGACATACAGAGGAAAAGAGATAGTTGAAGAAACAAATGAAATGGGGGGTTTGACCCGCTCTGGAAGGTACTACTCACAAGAGAAATTGAGAAAAGCTAAGCAAGCCAGGGAAAGTCACTTGCTAGTGAAAGAACCCGTTGCAGAAAAAGAAGCGGAGGAATTCTTTAAGAAGATGAAAATGCAAGACTACTCAATCATTGACCAACTAAGGAAAATCCCTGCTCAGATATCTTTGTTATCTCTGCTTTTGCACTCGGAAGAGCATCGCCGTGTGTTGATCAAAACTCTGAACGAGGCATATGTCTCAGAAAAGACAACAGTGAATCAGTTAGAAAAAATGGCTGAAAGATTCTTTGAAGTAAATAGAATTACTTTCAGCGATGATGATTTGCCTGAGGAAGGGGCTGGGCACAATAGAGCTTTGCATCTTATGGTGAAATGTGAAGGGCACTACGTAAAATGAGTCATGATTGACGGAGGCTCAAGTGTAAATGTATGCCCATTTTCTACTCTACAACAGCTGAACATTGACACTAACAGAATTCGGACTTGTAGTGTCAGCATCAGAGCTTTTGATGGTTCAAGAAGAGACACTATAGGGGAAATCGAACTCACCATGACAATCGGCCCAGTTGATTTTAACATTGTCTTTCAAGTGTTGGATATGGAGACTTCCTATAATTTTCTTCTAGGAAGGCCGTGGATCCATATAGCCAGAGCTGTACCATCCACCCTACATCAAATTGTCAAATTCGAGTATGACAGGCAAGAAGTTATTGTTCATGGGGAGGACGACTCATCCGTCTATCAAGACTTGTCCCTTCCATGTATCGAGGCCAAGGAAGGGTATGAATCCATCATATATCAAGCTTTTGAGGTGATTGAGGTTGACCAAGTGAAAGAAGGAAAACTAATTCTGCATCCCCGTCTTTCAGCCACATCCATGATGGTAGCTGCGCTGATGTTGAGGAACGGCTATGAACCAGGAAAAGGATTAGGATCCTCTCTATAGGGAATTGTGAACCCTATTGCTCCTTTTTCGAAGAAAGATACCTTTGGCTTGGGTTTTAAACCAACATCAGCTGACATAGACAGATCCAATTCCCGCAAAAAGAATGGTTAGTATTTGTCCAAACCAATCCCTCACATTGCCTACTCTTTTGAGCCTGCCGAATAAGCAAATCCGAATCTCCCATCACCAACAGTTCATGCACATTTAGATTTATTGCCATGTTCAAACCCATGATGCAAGCTTCATATTCTGCCGTGTTGTTTGTACAGAAGAAATGAAGTCGCGCCGTGGCAGGGTAATGTTTCCCAGTAGGTGATACAAGAATTGCCCAAATTCCTACACCTTTGATGTTGACAGCCCCATCAAAGTATAGTTTCCAAATTTGACTGTCATCTTGGACTACTTCTTCAACTAAATTAACCTCTTCATCTGGCAAATATGTGTTCAAAGATTCATACTCATCATCAACCGGGTTTTCTACCAGATGATCAGCCAAAGCTTGTGCCTTTATGGCAGTGCGAGTGACATAAACAATATCAAACTCTGTGAGAAAGATTTGCCACTTTGCCAATCTTCCAGTTGGCATCGGCTTCTGAAAGATGTACTTCAGGGGATCCATTTGGGATATGAGGTAAGTTGTATAGGCCAAAAGAAAATACCTAAGCTTCTTGGCGACCTAGGGTAAGGCGCAACATGTCCTTTATAAAAGAGTGTATTTGGCCTCATAAGTGGTGAACGTTTTGCTCAAATAATATATTGCTTGTTCCTTTTTTCCTGTGGAATCATGTTGACCCATAACACAACTAAAAGAACTATCCATTACTGACAGATATAAAAACAGAGGCCTACCAGGTTCCGGCGGGACCAAAATAGGGGGATTTGACAAATATCCCTTGATCTTATCAAAATCTTCTTGGCATTCGTCTGTCCACTTGATATTGGCGTTCTTTTTCAACAACTTGAAAATGGACTCACCTATGGTTGTAAGTTGCGCGATGAACCTGCTGATGTAGTTCAACCTCCCGAGTAAACTCATGACTTCTGTTTTGTTCCTCGGGGGAGGCAGCTCTCGAATGGTCTTTATCTTGGATGGATCTACCTCAATGCCTCTTCGACTAACTATAAAACCCAAAAGCTTCCCAGAAGGAACTCCAAATGCGCATTTGGCTGGATTGAGTTTGAGATTGTACCTTCGTAGCCTATCAAAGAACATTTTCAAGTCTTGCAGATGGTCAGCTTGTGTTCTGGACTTAATGATCACATCAGCAACATAAACTTCAATATCTACACAAACTCCTCCTGCACCAATTGATATAGATGATGATGATGGTAGAGGAGGTGACACTCGAGTGGAAGGCCTAGAGAGGTTGAAGAAGAAGGAAGCATGGGAGGATCGGTTTATGAGTTTGCCAGCCTTTAACAGGTTCAGAGAGTGGTGGCCCCAAAGATCGCTCACACTTGAATCTTACTGAAGGATTTGGATAAATACAATCCAAATATCCTTAGGTAGTTCAGGGAGCACTAGGGGTGAATGTGGTTCACCCAGAGAGTCAAGGATTCCAAGGAGCACTTGGTAAGAGAATTCTATGCCAATGTGGCACGCATCAAGAAGGGTACCAAAGTTACCAAAGTGCGGAATTTAAAAGTTAGATTCGATCAGGGCACTCTAAACTAGTACTTGGGATTAGAGGAGTTAGAACCAGTCCAGTACTTGGAAAATCTATATAAGGGTGATGCAATTCGCCCTTGGCTAGCAGAGATATTGGCAGCTCCAGGACCACCACCACTGTGGATCACAACGGTGGTTCTCATTTCTTGGGTTACCCTCAATTTTGAAGCAAAAGGGTGGCAAACTTTTTTGTGCAACCACTTAGACCCGAGCAGGAATAAAAACAATCTTCCCCTCCCCCGAGCAGTTTTGGTGGCATCCATCATGGCCGGGTACCCAATAAATGTAGGTGCCATCATGTCGGCCAATATGTCATTGGTGGTCCAAAGAGGTGAAAGTTCCTTACCATATCCCAACACACTCACAACATACCTCACGGATGCAAATGTGGAGCCGAGGAGTTTTGATCAAAAGGTGCGGGCTAAACAGCCCTTCTCATTGTACTCTTTATAAGGTCCGGGAAACCCAAAGTTCAAGGGTAAGGCAACTACCACCGGTGGCCAGTCTGATGAGCCAATGGTGGTGGTTACAGATTCAGCTGCTGAGCCTTCTACATGTGCCATGCCTTCCACAGCAACCGGCCCTTCCACCGAGACAGTTGACATGCCACCACCTCCACCTTCTAGACCATCTACATTAATGTCAGTGCCTGCCTCTTCGACATATCCACTCACTGCGCTGCGAGTTTCAAAAACAGGATGCAGACAGCTACTTCAAAGTTTTCTGACATATCCAGTGCTATTGCAGCACAGTCCTCTACCCCAGCAGCACCTCAGGTACTTCAGTCAGTGGAGGAAACTTTGAAAAAGATCCTAGAAAATCAGAAGACTATCATGGGTACAGTGGTGGCTCACGGGAGAGCTATTGAGGAGTTGGGCAAACAGGTGAAGAAGATGCGGAAATCTTAGGCATCAAAGAAATCAGTGGAAAGATTGTGCACCGAGCTGGCCAAGCTTGCATCAGCTGGGGATATTCCCCTTGACCTTCTAATGGAGACAGCACCAGTCGCACCAGCAGTTCCACCAGTACCTGAGGCATCAGAGACAGCAGCTGGCCAGTCTGAAGAGCCGGACCCTACTGCCCACACCTCTGAGGAGATGCTCCAGATGTTCATCCACCCCATTATTCCCCGATCGGAGGACGATAAAATCCAGCTGGAGGATCCAGAGTTTGCTGATGATGCCATGCATACTGAGACCACAAAGGAAATTCTCTTCACTCTCTATCCTTATTTTTGTTAAGCATTGAGGACAATGCTTATTTGTTTCAAGGGGGTGGTCTATTTTGGATAGTTTATTATGACATTGACATTGGCCTATAATAACTTTAATACTCTTTTTCTTTTATCTTTATTCTCTCTTTCGTTATGTATATATTCCTCCCTTTCCCTTGATGTATAAATTCATTTCCCCTCGGTTTGTATATTCATTTGTCTTATTTTCAGCAGTTTATTTTATAGCTTCTGTAGTTTGTTTTTCTTAGTAGTATAACTTCTTATTTACTTCAATAGCTTCTTTTTGATTTGGTAGCTTCTTGTTATGTTTAAGTGAGCAATAAGCCTTTGGTTTTCTAAATGCCACAGTTCTTTCCAAAGGTAGGTTTTGTGTGAACCGGGTGGCTCTTCCCAACGATGGATGGCGTGACAACCTTCTTAAGGGATTGAGTCCGTTTTTTTTATGATTAGGTAAAAAATAGTAGTAATGAATAAAAGGGTCTCAATCATGCTTCACTTGTTACCAACACATTTACCTACGGCCTTATGGTTAAAAATAAGTTTTTGGCAGAAAATAGCTCTAGTTGTGACCTTTTGACTCTTGTGTTGATTTAAGCATTCATTGAGTGGTTCAGTGAGCCACTTGAGATTTTCAATCTTAAATAGGGTTGTTGTGGGCCCTAGACTCTATTCCCTTTAGCAATCCAGCAGCGTGAGAGGTGAGATATTTAGTTGCAAGTTCAAGTACTCGTGCTAATAGTCTAGAACTTGCCCCGAATATTTTTCTAGGCGAAATTCTAAGTTTGGCTTGGCTTGAGAAATGATTGTAGGCTCTCCTTGATCCAATTTGAAATTTTCGATAGCCCAATGTGATATACCTAGTCAATCCATTTGAGCCTAAGACCTTTTTGATTTAATAACCACGTTGCAAGCCTATACCCGTCGGTAATGACCCTCTTTTGGCACCCGATCTTTGCTTGGCATTCTTGAGAAACAATTGGCTAAAACATAAGTTTGGGGGAGAGGCAAGGAGTTTGAAAGTGATATAAAGGTACAAAGAAGAGGAAAGAAATGAAGAAAAGGGAAGACAAAGAAAAGAAAGAAAGAACAAAAAGAAAAATGCCAAAAAGAAAGTGAATAAAGTAAAGAGTTGAAGGGATTCAAAGAAAAACAACGATGAAAGGCATGGAGTAAACAAAGAAGGAGAAAATGAATATCATGAACAAGAAAGAATGACGTTAAGTCTCTCTAGTTCCCCCGAGGAAAAAGAACATGACTCAAAGAGTCGACAAAGTATGAGCCAAAAAGAGAAAATGGAGTGCTTAAGGAAAGATGATATTCCAACAAATCCTACCTTAGTCCAAAAGCCTTCATTACATCCCGAAAAAGCCCTACATGATTTCAAGTCGAGTGAGCTTGCATTAGTGGTGATTTACATGAGGGGTAAGCATATGGTATTTCGAGCCGTACTTGCAACATTCTTTTGAGAGAGATGAGCGAACTTTTCACAATCCTTGTATTGAGTGTTACATTCTAAAGTGAGATATGCTAACGGAGAGTAGAGGAGGAGGAGTTTGGGATCCACAATAACCTACATGAAAGAGCGAGCTTCCTTGATGAATAAAGTCAACTCTTGATGCTCAAGTGTCACATTAGAACTATTGGTGCAAAAAAGTCAAATCACTGCATTGTTGATAATTCATAAGTGTTGTGGGTCATTGTTGGTCCCAATTGATGTGTGTTTGATTCACCTTAGGCCAGCTGAAATAGCTCTTTTCTTGTGGAGGTGGGAATCACCTTATTTGCTTGAGGACAAGCAAATGCTTAAGTTTGGGGGAGTTGATAAGTAGGGATTTTGACTACTTATTTGCACTCTTTTACTTTTGTTCTAGCTTAAAATTGCTTAAAGGTATTCCCGAAAACTGATGAAATGTGCTTTCTTGCAGGAGTGTTGGAATATGAGTCAAAGAGATGAAAATCAACTCAAGAAGGAGTAATTTTGGACAAGGACCAAAACAAAGCTAAAAGGGCAAAATGTGGACCGCACAATATTGAGTGCGGCCGCAGAACATTGAGGAAGCCTCTGACAAAATTTCCATGAAAAGTGCGGTGCGGCCGCAGAAGATGAGGTTAAGAGAGATGGATTATGGGGTCATGAAGAAGTGCGGACCGCACCATTATTGTGTGACCGCAGAATCAAAAGTGCAACCACATTCAGAAATGTGCGGTCCGCAAAAGTCTTGCATGTCCAAGCTAAAACTCTAGAGTGCGGTCGCACTCCGAAATGTGCAGACCGCGAAATTTGAAGAAGTACGGCTGTAAACCAGAATTGTACGGCCGCAGAAGTCCATCCTGTCAAGCTAGTGTCAAAGTACGGACCGCACACATAATTGTGCGGCCGCAGAATCTCCGTAGGGGCAATTTTGTCCGATAATTTTAGTTGGGTATAAATAGATCTTTTTGTCATTTTTAGGTTAAGTTTGAACTCCAGAAAATAAATAGCCATTTTTCTTTACTGTTTTGGGCAATTTTGTAATAGTTTATCATTTTAACATTAGATTTTCTTCCCTTAATCATCTATTATGAGTTTTATCTTAGTTTCTTCTTTAATTTCTTCATTTTCTATGAGTAGCTAAACCCTTAGCTAGGTTTGTGACCCAACCCTAGTATGGGTACTTAATGGGTGATTGAATTAGGGCTTATTTATGATTGGGTATATGATATTTAGCCTAGTTCTTGCTTGAATTTGAGAATTGATGGTTGCAAATATTGATTCATGAATAATTGACTTAGTCTCTACTTGAGAAAAAGAGACTAAATCTAGAAAAACTTGGCTAACAAGAAATTGGGGTGAACTCGAAAAATTGATAGCCCCAACTAAAGGGTCGAATCTAGAGATCGTAAGACCCGACTTGAGCACCTATCACTTGTTTCGTGAGATACCCATTTGGACTTGAGAAAGACAAATTGGGCAAAATCACTCAAACTACTGAGGTATAGAGTGAATAATTGCGTATGATTGCTATATTGTATCCCGACCAACCAAACATGCCCTAAAGCTCTCAATCCATTAGGTAACCAACTAGGAGGAAGTTACAACCCTAGATCTTTTATAACCTGAAAAACAACAATACCAAAAACATCATCCTTTAGCTTTACAATTACAACATTAGCATAAGATTTAGAAGTAGAAAAGAAACAACTGAATATGTGGAAGTGCAATCTTGGGCATGCCATATACTTAGACTTGGTATATACCTAATCCAACATAAATCTCTCTGTAGAATTGACCCCGACTCGCGTTGGGTATTTATAATTGCATCGACCGCCTCACAATCCCAATTAGTGGTGTGAGTTTGGGCGATACCATAAATCTTACTCATAATGCTTCATTAACTCTCTTCTTATTTCCCGCTAACATTTATGTCTATCATTTTATTCTGAAAACTCGAACAAGACATTCATTTGCTTTTAGCTCCCCTTGTTCCATCTACTGGCTCTTCGAGTTGCCTAACATTCTCTCTCTACTAAGGACGGGAGCCACACTAAGGTAAAATTTTTCCCTTCCAGGATTCCAGTACCTATCTTTGTAGTACTCATATCTAGCTGTATTATTTTAGAATGCACCATCTATTAGCACATTTGCAATATCCTTCGAAAATGTAAACTAACGCAAACAATCCATTCACTATTTTGGGTTACTCTAACCCCAGTCGGATCCTGATATCCCGTCCTTCTTCTTAAACTACACATGTTAGCCCTCATAGGGCATAACTGAAATGGGTGTGACCAATTGTACATACCTCTGTTACTGTTGAAGGTAGCTCAAAATGCTTATATCTCTCTTCCTAAATTGTAGATAATGTTCATCTTTACTAACTGGGTACCTTGTATCTTTCTTCACCTTGCTTCTTTTACTTGTTGAAACTTGTACCTTCTGATTCTCTCGTCGCTTTTCACCATATGGGTGGATAGATATTCATGTCTTAGGGCTCCTTAACAAGAAGCGTACACGTCTTAGTACACACATGATCTGCTGAAGACCTTACATTTGCTCATCATAAGCATCATGCAGAATCGAGTTCCTATGACTCAACTCTTCCACAGCCACATGCAATCTCTTACTAACTATCTTTCTAGATGTAGGTATCGTTGTATTATGAATAAGATAGAGTTTAGTAAATTGAGTTCTTACAACTGAGCTCTACCACATAATCTAGAGTAAGAAGAAAGAGTGACAGTCCTAAATGCCTTGTAGCCTCCTACTTATAGTGTGGTACACAACACACCCATAAACAAGACTCTACTAGACATGGCTTGTAGACTACCTAGCACAGAACTGCTCTGATACCACTTTTGTCACGACCCAAACCGATGGGCCATGACAGGCACCCGATACCTTACTCAACCGAGTACCAATGTAACGTATCTTTCGTATCATACTATCATTGATAAATGAGCCAGAGAGGCTGTCGTGAGATAAGTAGAATAAAACATGAGGGAATACTCGTCATAGGACGACCCAACATGTAATACAAACTTATACATATGACATACGGTATAAGACCAAAATGATCACTCGTATACTGAACATAGGCTGACAAGGCCATACAATCTTTCACGTACATGACATATGTCTACAAGCCTCTAAGAGTAGATAAACATCATAACGCCGGGACAGGGCCCCGACATACCAATCAATACGTGTCCAATGCATACTGACCAAATAGGCAATTCTGGAGCAAATGGAGCGCACCAACACCTTCCGCTGAGCGGATAGCTTACTTGGAATGCTCTCAACCTGTCTATCGGGACCTGCGGGCATGAAACGCAGCATCCCCAGGTAAAAGGGATGTCAGTACAAATAATGTACCGAGTATGTAAGGAATGAAAATCAGTAAATAAAATACATAGAGAAACATGGAGTAAAAGACTCAACATGTAAGTCTGAATAGATCTGTGAATCATTTCATATTTATAATGTCATGTGTATGCGTATAAATGTCATACCATGCATAGGTATATGCATTCATAAGATCATCAAGCCTCTGAGGGCATCCCATCATATCATCTCGGCCACTGTGGGCAAATCATCAACGTATACCAGCTGATTAGGTGGTGGTGCGTATATAACGCCGTAACCCTTTCACATATCCCATATACATATAATATACGCATATATAATGCCATCTGGTCATGGGTCAATGTACATGTATAAATGCATGAAATGCATAAGAAATACTTTAATAAGATTTCTCGGAATGTCATAAAATCAATATGCCTTTCGGATAAATTTTATCAAATACATATTTTTCTGAGACCCATGAACAGAAGATATAATAATAATTTACATGGGGAATCAAGAATATAGACACCCATAATACTTCTATGAATAGAGTCATTTATAAAAATTGTGCGTTTACTCATTTCGTTTGTATCGTATGGATCATGCCTGTCACACCTCTTTTCTACCCGCAAAATGATATTATGTGGATTAAATAGTTTTTCCAATTAAAGTGACAAAATTGAGTAGGGATTATTTTATTTACAGAGTCGCCACTTGGAATTGATTTTGTTAGTGTTCCAAGTCACCTTTTATTTGAATCCCTAATCAAAGGAAGATTTGACTCTATTATTATTGGTCTGCAAAAACAAAGTCCGGGTAAGGAATTCTGTTAACCGGGGAGAAGGTATAAGGCATTCCCCGAATCCCGTGGTTCTAGCACGGTCGCTTTTATTGACTAAAATTTGGCTTGAATTATTTTTGGATAAAGTGTGTATTATTTGCCTTAAGTTACTATTGTCTAGTGCTGCTTAATAATTAATAATTTTGGCCTAGGAGCGTGCAAGCACACAAAGTCCTTATTTGATTATATGTATTAAAACAAAGAACGTGTCGGTACACATGGTTTAAATACAATTAATATTGAAAAATCAAGGAGAGGGAATGCACACATGACTACTTTATTAAAAATAATATCGACCAAGGACCATGTTTGAACACATGGTCTACATCTCAAACGTGCCTAAAATTGCCTATCGCTTAAATTAATTAAAAAGCGCTTCTTTTTTATTTATTACTTGTTTGACTGGAAAAAAAATATTATAATTAAAAACAATTTTTTCACTAATGCAAGACATTAAACCCGGGTAATCTTATGTTAAACTTTCATGGTCTTGGGCAACTTATTTTATTTAACAAAAGATAATTTATTGGTTTTAAAGAAAATGCCCATCTTGCTTTCTATTGTCATTGGGCCTATAAATTTTAGCTTATTTGGCCCATGTTGCTTAAGAGCCTTGATGACCAAGACAACACAAAATAACAAGTATTCTTCTATGCCCAAATTGCTTCTTACATTGATGTCCAAACTAAAAATTATTTTTTTTTCATAAAAGAAACTTACATGCCAATTATTATCTTTTATTTTCTTAACCAACTATTTCTTAAGGACTAACATAATATTTCTACTCATCTACACCAATCATGGCACTAATCAAACTACACTCATTAACAACATAAAAAACCACGACTAAATATAAAAACTACAAGAAAACGGTAATACTTCAATGCTAAAGAGAAGAACTATATTAAGTATAATATTATGTTGACTATAATTCAAAGCATCAAAACATTTGAAGCTAGAAGTCTTTCTTAGATAATTATACATGAACCATGAAAGTAACTCACGGAAAAGAGCCCAAACTAAACAAACATGGTTAAAAGTGGGGTCTTTATCTTTTCCTTAAACTAAGTAATCTTAACAGAATGCAATTTCAATCACATATATAAAGAAGAAAACGATAATTTAACTAATTTTTAACAGATTTACATGATGATAACACTAATATAACATTCAGCTTGAAACAAAATCAGATCTAATATGTTCAATCAACCAAACCGGGATCAAATCCTTCTTATTATCATCAAGAATCGGCAATATAAGAATTTGAAAGTTACCTAATTTGTGGAATAATAAAATACAGCAGTGCAGCAACAAAAAAAAAACTCAGCAGCAAATACAGTAGAAACAGCAGCAACTCAAGTGTTAAGACAACCCAGAAAACTCAACAAAGATGCTTGAAACTGGTAGCTATCAACTTCACAAATTTCCCAAGGGATCTTTCTATTTTTCTCGAGGTTTTTGCACTCAAATAGTCCTCATAAAACTCTGAAATTTCACCTTGTTATATGTATTAAGCTGCTGATTTTTCTCAAAGATATATGTCTTTAAGCCACTCTCCAAGATGTGTCTCAGTATAAGATAGAGTGTGTAATAAAGTGTCCCCCTTTTCAGTGAGTAGGCCTCTGCATTCTAAGAGTAAGAGAGTCCCTTTTATAGGAGAAAAGCAGCCCTTTAAATAGGCAAATAAAGTTAGATTTTTTGGACAGATTTTGGTTCACCAAAAATTTGTCCAAAAGACTGACTTTGTGTGCTAAACACTGTTCAAGGTCTGTCTCAAAGGTGAAAGGACAACCTGAAAATCTGTTGTGTCAGAAGCAAGGAGAAAAAATGTCCTTTCAGCCACCCTACTAGTAAAAGTAAGCTACTATTACCCTATTTTGTGATAAAATAAACTAAACTTCAGATTTTAACCATCAACAACAAACTACTTGCTCAACACAAATCAAACTTGGACAACTATGAACTGACAAAGCATAGACGAGACTAAAAACGTAATTGAACTAAGTATTAAAACCAACTTGATGGGAATGAATTTGATTTGTGCAAACTAATTACTAAACAAACAACTAAATTCATAAACTAATGCTCAAAACAGAACGAGCATCATTAACAATCGGACAACGACTAACAACAACTAAATAATCGACTAACTAAGTGAACGATTTAACTAATACACTAAAGATCATGTTTAAATCAATAACGAATCTAACAAACCACTAAACTAAATAGAGATAGCTAATTAAATAAACCTAACTTGAAACTCTAATTAACAAAAAATAACCAAAACAGAAAAATAAATAAATAAAAAAATCAGAAACTAATCTACTAAATAAAAAAAAATTAGAAATTAATTAAAGAGATGACGATTATACCTAACAAGTATGCTTGAAGCCGTTCGAGCCACGAGAAGACGCCGGAGATGCTAAAAGGTGACTACCCGACTCCGAAACGCATGTTTCTTTCGGGTAGATGCTAGAACGAAATGCGTTTCAGCATCTCGCCAAAAGAAACTAGTGTCTTTGAGTCGAAAAATAGCTAAAATGGGGGTTCGGGGCATTTTGGCGGTGGTGAGGCGGTGGAGCCGTGGCGGCGGCGAGGAATGGGCCGGCGGCGATGGGGATTTTGGGGGTGAAATGGGTAGGAAAATATAGGTCTCGTGGAGCTCTATCCATTCATGTATGCGCTGTAGGGTGGTGTTGGCCGGAGCTTCAAGAATTTGGACCAAAAAGTGGCGGCTAAAGTTTCTTAGATCTAAAATTCAAGGAGTTTGAGAGTTTTTTGAAGGAATTAGTTTGTAGATATGGGAAGAGGAGGTTGTGGAGATTATATGGTGTTAATTTGGAGGTGTTTGGAGGTGGTCCGCCGCCGGTGGGTGATTTCCGGCGTCGGCGGCGGCGGCGGAGAGAAGAGAGAAAGATTTATGTGGGAAATGAGGGAATGTTTTAGATTTTTTAGGCTTTAAATACCTCTTGAGAGATCAAATATGGACCATTAGATCAAGGGGTGATCAATGGGTGAGATTTGATCTTGGGTCACTTAATGAAACGACGTAGTTTTGAGGCAAAACTACGTCGTTCTGGACCCTTTCAAAGGCAGCCCCTTATCTTGCACTTTTGGCCACTTTCTCTTTCAAATTTGGCCCAATTTCTTTCTTAATCCTACTTATTAAACTAAATTTACACAAATAAATAAATTAATTAAGTAACTTATTCAAATGATCAATTAACTAGATTAATTCACCAATTGAATAGTTAGTTAATTCCTAAAATGCACAAATAAAGAAAGAACTATTTTTTGGTATTTTTATGATAGGAAATATGCAATCAAAAGACAGAAAAATTGGAAAATATAATTAAAGCAACAAAACACTAATGACTTTAGGAGGTGTTAAAATAGCACAAAAATAAGGTATTCACAGCTGCCCCTCTTTGCTCGAGAACATGAAGAGTTTTCGTGCAAAGAAAAGTGAATGCCATGGCTAATTTTTGCTCACATATTACTCCAATGAAAGTATTTTTTTTTTAAATGGTGACCGAACCCTGCTTCCGAGGTAGCCTACATATCCTTGTTTAGAGGAATCAGGTCAGTGTAGTTCTGGGAAAATTAGGTAGCTGGGACTACCAGACACTAGATTTAAGACTGATGTTGCTGCTGTTGTTGCTGTTACTGTTACTTGTTGTTTGCATCAAAAGGAAAAGAGAAAGAACTACATATGTCTGGAAACTAAGAGTTACAAAATTCCTAATCTATGTGTCTTGTGGAGTCAAATCTTGATTCTTGACCTGCTCGCTTGTGCTGACCTTAGATTGGATCTTGATGCTCTTTGAGGAAAGGATCATGGCTCATTCTCGATTGCTTGCTTTCCGGATCAAAGTTCGAGAAAATGAAACTCGAGAAGCTGGGCTGCTGACACATTATCCAAGCTAACTCCAACTATCTTGTGACCGAAAAACTTCTTTATTCTGATGAGAAAGCTGAAACTGCAAGCTTTAATCATCACAACATGTGCTCTACAGAAGGGCCTGCAAAGCCATCAAAGACAAACAAAACGAACAAAATTTTCTGCCCCAGTTTGGCACTGAGAAAATTTTGCGAGTTATTGGGTAAAACTGCAGGTCAGCTTATTTTATTTGAAAGATCCAAAAATGAAACTAAAGGCTCCGAAAAGGATGTTCTTATCTTAGGTATAAAATTGATATAACTTGGACTTAGGAGGTGCGTGTCCCATGGGTATCATTGGAATGGCTGTGAGATTGAAGGACTCGAACTAGGAATTGCATCTCCTTGGAATATTGACTCATATTAGGGAGTGCATCTCCTACTGAAATGAATACGGTTGACTCAAGCTAGGAAGTGTGTCTCCTACGAGTGAGGTTGAAAGACTTAGACTAGGAAGTGCGTCTCCTAGGATTAATGGTTCATATTAGGAAGTGTGTCTCCTATTGGAATGACTCAAGCTAGGAAGTGCGTCTCCTATGAGTGAGGTTGAAAGACTTGGAGGGAATGTAACCAGGGGTTGGCTCCCTGTATCACTGAGAAAGAATGTAACTAGGGGTTGGCGCCCTGTATCACTAATAAAGAATGTAACCAG
Organism: Nicotiana tabacum; assembly: GCF_000715075.1. NCBI lineage: Eukaryota > Viridiplantae > Streptophyta > Magnoliopsida > Solanales > Solanaceae > Nicotiana > Nicotiana tabacum. The sequence goes on along the minus strand of NC_134096.1, from coordinate 95,545,675 downwards.
GAGTTGGCGCCCTGTATCAATAAGGGGGAATATAATCAAGGGTTGGCGCCCAAACTAGGAAGTGTGTCTCCTACGAGTGAGGTTGAAAGACTTAGAGGGAATGTAACCAGGGGTTGGCGCCATGTATCACTGAGAACGAATGTAACTAGGGGTTGGAGCCCTGTATCACTAACAAAGAATATAACCAGGGGTTGGCGCCCTGTATCACTAAGGGGGAATATAATCAAGGGTTGGCGCCCAAACTAGGAAGTGCGTCTCCTACGAGTGAGGTTGAAAGACTTGGAGGGAATGTAACCAGGGGTTGGCGCCCTGTATCACTGAGAACGAATGTAACCAGGGGTTGGCGCCCTGTATCACTAACAAAGAATGTAACCAGGGGTTGGCGCCCTGTATCACTAAGGGGAATATAATCAAGGGTTGGCACCCAAACTAAGAAGTGTGTCTCCTACGAGTGAGGTTGAAAGACTTGGAGAGAATGTAACCAGGGGTTGGCGCCCTGTATCACTGAGAATGAATGTAACCAAGGATTGGCGCCCTATATCACTAACAAAGAATATAACCAGGGGTTGTCGCCCTGTATCACTAAGGGGGAATATAATCAAGGGTTGGCGTCCAAACTAGGAAGTGTGTCTCCTACGAGTGAGGTTGAAAGACTTGGAGGGAATGTAACCAGGGGTTGGCGCCCTGTGTCACTGAGAATGAATGTAACCAAGACTTGGCACCCTGTATCACTAACAAAGCATGTAACCAGAGGTTGGCGCCCTGTATCACTAAGGGGGAATATAATCAAAGGTTGGCGCCCAAACTAGGAAGTGCGTCTCCTACGAGTGAGGTTGAAAGATTTGGAGGGAATGTAACCAGGGGTTGGCGCCCTGTGTCACTGAGAATGAATGTAACCAGGGGTTGGCGCCCTGTATCACTAACAAAGAATGTAACCAGGGGTTGGCTCCCTGTATCACTAAGGGGGAATATAATCAAGGGTTGGCGCCCAAACTAGGAAGTGCGTCTCCTACGAGTGAGGTTGAAAGACTTGGAGGGAATGTAACCAGGGGTTGGCGCCCTGTATCATTGAGAATGAATGTAACCAAGGGTTGGCACCCCGTATCACTAACAAAGAATATAACCGAGGGTTGGCGCCCTGTATCACTAAAGGGGAATATAATCAAGGTTTGGCACCCAAACTAGGAAGTGTGTCTCCTACGAGTGAGGTTGAAAGACTTGGAGGGAATGTAACCAGGGGTTGGCGCCCTGTATCACTAACAAAAAATGTCACCAGGAGTTGGCGCCCTATATCACTAAGGAGGAATATAATCAAGGGTTGGCACCCTGTATCAGTGAGAAAGAATGTAACCAGGGGTTGGCACCCTGTATTACTAAGAGAGAATATAGCCAAGGATTGGCACCCTTTATCTCTGAGAGAATATAACCAAGGGATGGCGCGTTGTATCACTTAGAGAGAAAGTAACCAGGGATAGGATACCTTGTATTAAAGTGGAACCTCACTAAGGATTAGTGTACCTTAGGTTGGAAAATACATCTAGGAATTGGTGTACCCTATACTGAACATGCGACAAGGGTGTGGTATGCCCTATATCAAAATGGGACCTCAACTAAGGACTGATGTACCTTATGCTGGAAAATGCAGTGGTTGATGAAGTAATTATAGGCATGCCTAGAAAACAGAAGTAGAGTCTTAGAAGAACTTACATTTGGTACATTCGTACTTTGAGAACTTCATTTCTACGCTACTTTGTTTCCTACTTCAAACAAAGAAAGATTTGTGAGTTTAATAGTGGTGGTCGGTTTGTGGCCTTGATGCCCTGAGTAGTTTGAATTTGCGGCCACCTTGCTAAAAAAGAACTGATTCTTTCAGTGCGATACCGAGTTGCTCGGATACTCTGTATTGCTTTCTGGAAATCTTGGTTTTCCATCGTTGCCCTCGACTATTTTAGTACCCGAATGTCTAAGGTGATGTTGAACCTTGTCTATAAAGCAAGTCTTCACTTTGGAGGTTTTTTCCTTTAAAAATCAAACTTGATTATCTTGCACCCGATATCAGTTTGTGTCTGTGGTGCTATCAGCTTTGCCCATGAAGCAAGTCTTACTTAGTGACCTTTTCGATTTATTCGAAACACTTTGTTCGGCTTATCAGAGGAAATCAGAGTTGGATTTGTACCTTTGTCAATATCGTATATGCCTTACATCATTTGTTTTGCACTTATGGGGAACGGTGACCAATTTTGTGTCCATTTATTTGTTGGCTTCTAAGCAAATAGACCAGCAAAGATTTCTCTTTGGAACTTTCGTCTGCATGAAACCTCAGATCTCGTTTAATCTCAATAACTTATTGTGCATGTTGCCTTCTGGATATGTCCTCTTTGATGTGTTAGGATAGAACTCGTTTTGTATAGTTAGAAAGCTGGTAACAGATTTTGAAATCATTTCTCTTTTGTTTTTATAAAAACTGACTCAAAATAATAATGCAAATGAATAAAATGACGCGATGTGAAAATGAGAAAGAATAGTATTTAACTGAAAAATGACACTTTACGAGGAGAGAAACATAGAATGGGATCTTTTGAATATGGTAGTCAAGCTTTAATGATCATGACTTGCATTTTGGATTGAGCGGCCAAATCTATCCAGCCTTTCTACTTGTTGTTCCCTTTCTTCTTTGAAGTTGTCCTCTTTGTGCCAATCATTTGCATAAAATCATAGCTCACCTTCGACTGGTAGTGCCCCGGAAGGTTTTCACCAACCGATCTCTCTCATTTATTTATCTCTACTTACCATCACCTTACAGTGCCCATGAGGGTTTTCACTAGTAAGACCCTCTCATTTTTTTATTTGTTTTTCTTTTTTTTGCTTTCTTGTGTGAGCAACTTGACATTGTTCTATGTCATGTGACAACTGTTGCTTATTACGTGCTTCGCTTGGCATTCTTAGAGATTAATTGGGAGGTCTTTATTTGTATGGATTTTGAATTGGGTTAAAAAGAAAGGGTTGTATGAAGGCTCAAAATAGACTCAAGATGATGGGGTTGTATACTTACAACTCTTGGAATCGACTCTTCATAAAAACATAAATAATAAATAAATAAATAAATAAAAAAACTCCCGCCCCAGTTTCAGATACTGGGGAATTTTTATTTTTGATTTGGTTGGACTGAACCCTAGTAGAGAGCTGCCTACGTATCCTTTAAAGGAATCAAGTCAAACGTAGTTCAAACTAACACGAAAGATTTCTTTGTTGTTGTTTTTTCTTTTCATTTTTTCATTTTTCTTTTCTCCTTTCCTTTTCTTCTCTTCTCTTTTTTTTAAACAACAAATTGACATAGCTCCTATTTTCTCGTGGCATGTTTTTTTTTTTTTTTGAACTTTGACTCTATAGTTGATTCCAAAAGAGGGGGGTCAAAGAAAAATAAAACAGGCTCAAAGGGGGTGACGAAGGGTATAAGTATTTAGGTAGCAGAAAAATGGCCTCCCGCCTCAAGAATGCCAAACATACTATCTCTTCTCAGGTTCGGCATTGATAGACATGAATGTCTTCTTGGTTTTTTCAGTTGTACAGCTCCGTAGTCAATATCTTGTTCACAACAAATGATCTTTCACAAATTGGAGCCACATTTTATTGGTCTTTGCCTTGATGTGAAATGATACATTTCAGTACCAACTAATCTATTTTAAATTCCCTGGAATGCACCTTCTTTGGAGATTTGGGTCATCTTCCCTAATATGATTAGATTATGGCAGGTCGTGGACAAAGAGCCTTTCATCGATTACTCCGACTAGGCTTCAAAACTTTCAATTATCCTTAAGTCAGTATTCATGATAGGTTTGAGATAAACATCTTTTATCTCTACGGATATGACTATATTGGTTCCATGTGACAGGATTTCTAAAATCTAACCGAAAACTCTGCATGCATGTCATGTCACTAAAATTGGCGTGAAAAGAACTATATATGCAAAAGAACCATACATAGTGGATTAAAATGAGACAAAGTGAAAAGTTGCATTTTATTGATTAAAGGATAGAGAGGTTTGATGACAGGACAATCAAACAACATCTGGATCACGACCTCGAAATAATACGGATGATAGAAATTATGACAAAATAAGTTACCAAGACTCCTTCCCGGCAAGGTGGGGAGTGTCTTTCCAATTATCAAGCTCAAACATCTTAGCTACGAATTTGCGCATCAGCATCAAACAGGACCTTCAACTATTTTGATTGCTTTGCATTCAGTGGACAGGTTCTTGACATTTTTCACCAAACCGTACCCATATTCTTTATCATTGTAAATCATATGAACAGTGCGTGCTTGGTCATGACGTTTAGGATGCCATTATCTTGAACCACGATCATTCCTTCTTAAATCATCATTTCTATTTCCTTTTTCAAAGCCCGACAATCCTCAATGCTATGCCCCTGGACATTAGAATGGTACATGCACCGTACATCAGGGTCAAAACCTTTTGCATATGGATCAGGAACATACCCTTGAAGCGGCTCAATCATGCCACAACGTTTTAGCCTTTCAAACAAACTTATGTAGGATTCTACGATTGGCGTGAAATTGTCCCTCTGCTTATGTTCCCTTTCACACTCTTGTTTTGGACGAGGACGAAAGTATGTTAAAGCCGGGGCTCGCATATGTTGGCGATTGGATGGCTTGGTATAAGACTGAGCATTGAATGTTGCATACTGTGGAGCAACTGAGTATCGTGGATCCGGGGGTTGAGATGTTCCCCTTTGGCCGCTTTTTGCCCGTGATGCCATCATGGCCTCCTCATCTTTCTTCTTTTAATTAACAAGGTTGTCCGACCTATTCTGGATTTCTTGGGTGGATGCTTTGAGAGCTACTTGACTTATAATTCGGCCAGTATTGAGGCCATTCTCGATCATTTCTCCTATCTTGATTGCGTCAGCAAAAGGTTTGCCCATTGCGGACATCATATTTTGAAAATAATCAAGATCCTTAGCCTGAAGGAAGACAGTGATTAACTCATTGTCATACATGGGTGTCTTAACTCTAGATTCTTGCTATCTCCACCTAACGGCATACTCCCTGAAGCTTTCAGTCGGCCTTTTCTTTATATTGGACAGGGAATTGCGATCTGACGCAATGTCAATGTTGTACTGAAATTGTTTGATGAAAGCTTGGGCCATGTCGTCCCAAATGTTCCAGTGAGAGACATCTTGGTCAATGAACCATTCAGAGGCTACCCCCACAAGGCTCTCCCCGAAATAAGCCATCAACAACTCTTCTTTTCCTCTCGCGCCCCTCAGCTGGTTGCAGTACTTTTTCAAGTGGGCGATAGGGTCACCGTGTCCATCATATTTCTCAAATTTTGGGGTCTTGAACCCTGGTGGAAAATGGATGTGAGGAAACAAGCATAAATTACTAAATGAGACACTTTTGTGACCACCTAGTCCTTGTATGTTCTTTATGTTCTGCTCAAGACTTTTCATTTTCCTGACCATCTCATCTGGCTCTCCTGTCTTGAGAGCCTTTTCATTTTCTGTAGGTGACTCATATTGTAGGGTCTGATTGTGTGGAGTCGAAACCTTAAAAGCCATATCTGGAGAGTAGCACTGGCCATCATAAGCATGATATAATGGCTCAATGTTTGGTCTCGTCATAGGATTTGGTAGCGGAATAGTATACACTGGCGTGCCAGACATAACGAGAGGGGTGTTCCTAACCGGTGCGGCAGGGGGTCGTACATTGGAAGTACCAGGGGCGGCAGGGAAATTGTAATTTGGCTCATACCCCGGAGGCAGAATGTGATCACTCGTTGTGGGGAACGGTGGTTGAGTATCCTGGGGTACGGTGTAAGTTCCCTCTGAGGGACCCTAAGGCGGAGGCTGACCGGAGACCCAAGCCTGATACACGTCAGACAGTTGTCGTTTCAATCTTCTTACTTCCTCTGACTCTTGCTCAACTGATTGACCCTGAGGGTCGTCACTAACCACCTCGATTTCATCATTGTTAGCCATTGCGACCTTCTTCTTAGATCAGGTAAAGTAATGATGTGTTGCCAGTTTCACCACAAACCAACCACCTTAAACTTACTAGATAAGAGACAACAAACGTGTTAGGGTTAAGCATTTTACAGATATGAATCAGACGTAATATGCCATGATCCTAACAATATCACCACTTATAACATGCTTTTGGAAGGCTTCATGTTTCATTCCGGCTTATAAGGTTGCTGTATATTATTTTCTCTCTTTCTTCTCTTCTCTTCTTCTTCTTCTTCTTCTTCTTATTCTTTTTTTTTAAACTCCTTTTTATCTTCTTCCCTTTATTTTGGAATTATTGAGAAATATTTCGATCGAACCTTTAGGGGGTTGCCTACGTATCATGTCGCCGCATGAATCAGATCGTTACGTAGTTCAGGGACATGACGATTTTTTTTTTACAAAACAAAGTTTTCCTCTCTTCCTCTTTTTTTTTAATGTACAAAAAAACAACATCTTTTTGTTTCATTTTCGAATTTCTAAAACAAAATCTTTTTCATTGATTTTCGAATTTTTCTTCTTTTTTTTTTTTTGATACAAGACAAAGGAAAATTACATAAATATACAACCTAAAGACAAATATTTAAATAAGACCATACCCGACTCAAAACAAACTCTTTTTAAAAAAAATAAAAAATAAAAATAAAAATAAAAGGCAAAACAACAAGGCTCAAAACACCAAAAGACTTTTACAGTTTCGATGACTACAAATGAACAATCAAAGTGGACTGCCAACTAAAAGAAGACTCTAATCTCTGCATGAGAATCCATCGGCATCATTGTAGTCAAAGTGCTTATTCCTGCGGCTGATCTCCCATATCATGGTATATGCGCTTCAAGTCTCTGGCAATGTGGCGTGCGAAGTTGGGCGCTACCGTAGCAAATTGCTCTCGAGTAAAACCCTGACAAGTCACACACCCTCGAGCGGTATAAGTAGCCACTTCATAGACCCTCCTTCTAACATGCTCCTGGCTCTGACTTAAAAACTGGATCTGCCGCTCATGGTTATTGGCTATGTCCGATATATCCGCCTCGCGTTGTAACGCTAGATTTAGCTGGTTCTGGACCTTTGCTAGCTCATTCTCTAACTGGATCTTACCTGATTCTGCAGCCTTGGCCCGAGCCCTTAGATCATGAATGATAAGGATGTGATGCATTTCTTCGTGCTTTGGAATGGCTGTATGTTGCTGAGCAACAACCCTTATTCTCGTTTTCCGAAGTTGTGCTTGAAGCGCTTGAACCTCATGTGTCGGTCTGATTTTCTCCTCTTCAAACTCAATGCACTGCAAATCCATATTCACGTTGGTGATACTTATATCCTTACGTAAAGCCTGGATGATGAATTCATAATCTCTTGTTATTTCTTCCTTGGCATGCCCTACTCTTGTTCTGATTTCAGTCTCCCATTCTGTCGTGCTCTTCAGAACTATCTCTTACCTGGATCTAAAACGATCTTAGTCATAGAACCACTCAAAATATACCGGGTCTAACTCTCCTCGATCCTGATCTTCCACCATAGTGTGAGATTCAAGCACCTTAATTTCATCCCAAACCTGTTGACCATAAGCCTCACGAACAAGATCCTCTGATATTACCTCCCATGTGAATCTTTGCATGTGCTCCACTGTGGGCACTACTTGTTTTCGACCTAACTGGCATAGGGCTCTCATAGGCACATACGGTTGAAAACCCCGAAGACCCATCAAAATCAAAAATGAATGGTGGTAAGATCTGTATATGACTTCTTTTGGTGAGAACCAGTGGTAGTTCCATGTGATTTCAGTAACGGTCAACTTTTGAAGATGCCCTCTCCATGCTTCGACTCCCTTGGGGAAGCTATTGTCTTCAGTCAAATCTTCAAACTCATCTCCAAGCTCATTGTGGCTCCAATGAACACTAAAATTTACCCGTGTTGGATGACTGAGAAGGTGCTCTAAAAACCATATTTGGAGTATGATGTTATAGCCTTCAAAGAATCTTTTCCTTCCCGACACTTGGTCAGGGCACGGTAAATATCAGACAATACCATAGGAATTATAGTGACGTCCTTTCGATGCAATAAAGTGGTGACTATGCCAGATAATCGAATATCAATATTTTTGTCATGCCTCGGGAAAACCATTGTCCCTAGAAATGCCACTAGGAATGCTTTCCGCCCATGGCTTTGCCAAGCTTTGTATCCAATTTTATTATCAAGCTCCTTTCCGTGCTTTGAAAATCCACCTGGACACCCATACCTATCGTACAAGAAATCCAATCGGACGTGCCCTCGTTCCACACTTGCTATTTTATTTTGGCTGATTGTCATCTGCTCAAGGAACTCACTGCTAGTGACATCCCTTGAGGCCAAAGGTCTCTTCTTCCGAAGCTCATCACCTAACCTTGTGTATCCAGCTAACTCCTCCAAAGTGGGAGTCATTTCAAAACCATTAAAACGTTGTAATTAGGATCCCAGAAATGCACCAATGCCTCGATTAAGTCCCTCCTTGGGTTGATCTCCATAATGTTCATAAAGTGACCCAAATGGTCCTTTTATCTTTTCCTGCCCACAAATGCCCATATTTTCCCATCAACAACCGGAGTGTTTTATGCACAAGCCAAATCTGTGAGGGCTCGTCATCTTTCGGTCTTTTGTCAGATCTTCTTTTCATTGTATCCATATCGCTCCTAAGTAGTAGAACATGAGGTTAGGACCGATGCAAGCTTAGATAATACAAAAATCTCTGATGCCTTGGGGTTTGACTCATGAAAGTTAGAAATAGCAATGTGGGACTCAAGTAACCGACCCTAACCGTGTTTTGAAGTGAGGGTTTACTGAAATTGAGCGGACACTCTCGTTGGGAGATGATACAATTTCGAAAGATCATTCAATTGTGACCATAATGGTAAGACTTGACCGATTTGGACGGGGCACCGAACCATAAAAGGGTTGCTTACGTATTTTACATAGGGTCAGGAATCGAGTGCGCGTAGTTCGTACAAGAGACAAAACTGGACTACAAAGCCTTCTTACAAAAACGAACCTTTCGCACTTCCAAAGAAGCTTTTGGGGCAGTCACAGCAAAATAGCCGAACATAGGGACAAAATGATAAAAAGTTGATAAAATAAATAAAATGCTTATTTTTACGAAAACGGCCCTTCGATACTCCCGAGAGAGGCTTAAAGGTTGTCTCGGAAAATACTCCGACCATAGGGACAAAACAATAAAAGGTAGACAAAAATAAAGAAAATGGCTATTTTTTCAAAAATGGCCCTTCGGTACGTCCGTTGAAGGTTTTAAGGGTGTCTTGGCAAAATGTCCAGACACGAGGGCCAAACAGTAAAAGGTGACCAAAAATAGCAAATTTGTTTTTTGAAAATTTTATGCACATGCGTAATTTTTATGCTTTTATTTTTTGAAAACATGTGGGCTGAACCCGATGGAGGTTACCTACGTATCTCACATCCGGTGAGAATCAAACTCGCATAGTTCGGTGATAAAATTTCCAATGAAACTAACTATATTTTCTCTCTTTATGAAAAATTAATCATGGACACCAAACGCACCAAATCACTTCGGGATTTTATTTTTATTTTTATTTTTAAAAAGAACGAACATTTGTATAGAAATCGGGAGCATGTTTTTTTTTTTTTTTTTCTCTGCTTATTCAACTAATCCACCCTAAAGCCGGTCGACATGCAAGCCTCCCAAATAAAGTAACATGTAGCACATAAGTGAACATTATGGTCTCAAAGAGGATACCTGACTTATACGGACCCGACCCCTGTGCCGAGTTTCGCTAAGTCAAATGCACGTGATGCAAATAAAGCGAACCTACTAGGGATATCCGGCATGAGGTATGTTCTTCTAGGTTTAAATACTGATAGAGAAGGTGTCTAGACTGGCTTACTCGAGCGGACAACCCGAGCCGAGGAGCGTCAAGCGTCACCAGTAGTAGAACAGCACTGACTAGCTAACGACTCTCTCGCCTAAGCATGTGTGACTAAATCCTTCACCAGAAGCTGGTAGGCTAACTGGCTTATCTCAAGACAGAAATTTTGTGATGATGGTAGGCAAACACAACATAACTAACTATAAGAAGACTCAGAGGGGTGCGAGAGAGGATACAATTTATATGTACAGTTCAACAATATCAAAACAGTATAAAGTGGACAAGTAACAGATTAGGCCCAAATAAATCACAATATATACAAAAATTAATAAAGCCAAATAAAGTCAATATACAAGCTCGAATTCTTAATGTCCCCAGCAGAGTCGACGGAGCTGTCACACCGCTTTTCTACCCGCAAAATGATATTATGTGGATTAAAGGGTTTTTCCAATTAAAGTGACAAAATTGAGTAGGGATTATTTTATTTACAGAGTCGCCACTTGGAATTGATTTTGTTGGTGTTCCAAGTCACCTTTTATTTGAATCCCTAATCAAAGGAAGATTTGACTCAATTATTATTGGTCTGCGAAAACAAAGTCCGGGTAAGGAATTTTGTTAACTGGGGAGAAGGTGTAAGGCATTCCCCGAATCCTGTGGTTCTAGCACGGTCGCTTTTATTGACTAAAATTTGGCTTGAATTATTTTTGGATAAAGTGTGTATTATTTGACTTAAGTTACTATTGTCTAGTGATGCTTAATAATTAATAATTTTTGCCTAGAAGTGTGCAAGCACACAAAGTCCTTATTTGATTATATGTATTAAAACAAAAAACGTGTCGGTACACATGATTTAAATACAATTAATATTGAAAAGTCAAGGAGCGGGAATGCACACACGACTACTTTATTAAAAAGAATATCGACCAAGGACCGTGTATGAACACATGGTCTACATCTCAAACGTGCCTAAAATTGCCTATCGCTTAAATTAATTAAAAAGCGCTTCTTTTTTATTTATTACTTATTTGACTGGAAAAAAAATATTATAATTAAAAACAATTTTTTTACTAATGCAGGACATTAAACCCGGGTAATCTTATGTTAAACTTTCATGGTATAGGGTCACTTATTTTATTTAACAAAAGACAATTTATTGGTTTTAAAGAAAATGCCCATCTTGCTTTCTATTGTCATTGGGCCTATAAATTTTAGCTTATTTGGCCCATGTTGCTTAAGAGCCTTGATGACCAAGACAACACAAAATAACAAGTATTCTTCTATGCCCAAATTGCTTCTTACATTGATGTCCAAACTAAAAAAAAAATCATAAAAGAAACTTACATGCCAATTATCTTTTATCTTCTTAACCAACTATTTCTTAAGGACTAACATAATAATCTACTCATCTACACCAATCATGGCACTAATCAAACTACACTCATTAACAACATAGAAACCACGACTAAATATAAAAACTACAAAAACGGTAATACTTCAATGCTAAAGAGAAGAACTATATTAAGTATAATATTATGTTGACTATAATTCAAAGCATCAAAACATTTGAAGCTAGAAGTCTTTCTTAGATAATTATACATGAACCATGAAAGTAACTCACGGAAAAGATCTCAACTAAAAAAATATGGTTAAAAGTGGGGTCTTTATCTTTTCCTTAAACTAAGTAATCTTAACATAATGCAATTTCAATCACATATATAAAGAAGAAAACGATAATTTAACTAATTTTTAAGAGATTTACATGATGATAACACTAATATAACATTTATCTTGAAACAAAATCAGATCTAATATGTTCCATCAACCAAACCGGGATCAAATCCTTCTTATTATCATCAAGAATCTGCAATATAAGAATTTGAAAGTTACCTGGTTTGTGGAATAATAAAATACAGCACTGCAGCAAAAAAAAACTCAGCAGCAAATACAATAGAAACAGCAGCAACTCAAGTGTTAAGACAACCCAGAAAACTCAACAAAGATGCTTGAAACTGGTAGCTATCAACTTCACAAATTGCCTAAGGGATCTTTCTATTTTTCTCGAGGTTTTTGCACTCAAATAGTCCTCACAAAACTCTGAAATTTCACCTTGTTATATGTATTAAGCTGCTGATTTTTCTCAAAGATATATGTCTTTAAGCCACTCTCCAAGATGTGTCTCAGTATAAGATAGAGTGGGTAATAGAGTGTCCCACTTTTCAGTGAGTAGGCCTCTGCATTCTAAGTGTAAGAGAGTCCCTTTTATAGGAGAAAAGCAGCCCTTTCAATAGACAAATAAAGTTAGATTTTTTGGACAGATTTTGGTTCACCAAAAATCTGTCCAAAAGACTGACTTTGTGTGCTAAACATTGTTCAAGGTCTGTCCCAAAGGTGAAAGGACAACCTGAAAATCTGCTGTGTCAGAAGCAAGGAGAAAAAATGTCCTTTCAGCCACCCTACTAGTAAAAGTAAGCTACTATTACCCTATTTTGTGATAAAATAAACTAAACTTCAGATTTTAACCATCAACAACAAACTACTTGCTCAACACAAATCAAACTTGGACAACTATGAACTGACAAAGCATAGACGAGACTAAAAACGTAATTGAACTAAGTATTAAAACCAACTTGATGGGAATGAATTCGATTTGTGCAAACTAATTACTAAACAAACAACTAAATTCACAAACTAATGCTCAAAACAGAACGAGCATCGTTAACAATCGGACAATGACTAACAACAACTAAATAATCGACTAACTAAGTGAACGATTTAACTAATACACTAAAGATCATGTTTAAATCAATAACGAATCTAACAAACCACTAAACTAAATAGAGATAGCTAATTAAATAAACCTATCTTGAAACTCTAATTAACAAAAAATAACCAAAACAGAAAAATAAATAAATAAAAAAACCAGAAACTAATCTATTAAATTAAAAAAATCAGAAATTAATTAAAGAGATGACGATTATACCTAACAAGTATGCTTGAAGCCGTTCGAGCCACGAGAAGACGCCGGAGATGCTAAAAGGCGACTACGAGACTCCGAAACGCATGTTTCTTTCGGGTAGATGCTAGAACGAAATGCGTTTCAGCATCTCGCCAAAAGAAATGAGTGTCTTTGAGTCGAAAAATAGCTAAAATGGGGGTTCGGGGCATTTTGGTGGTGGTGAGGCGGTGGAGCCGTGGCGGCGGCGAGGAGCGGGCCGGCGGCGATGGGGATTTTGGGGGTGAAATGGGTAGGAAAAGATAGGTCTCGTGGAGCTCTATCCATTCATGTATGTGTTGTAGGGTGGTGTTGGCCGGAGCTTCAAGAATTTGGACCAAAAAGTGGCGGCTAAAGTTTCTTAGATCTAAAATTTAAGGAGTTTGAGGTTTTTTTTGAAGAAATTGGTTTGGAGATATGGGAAGAGGAGGTTGTGAAGATTATATGGTGTTAATTTGGAGGTGTTTGGAGGTGGTCCGCCGCCGGTGGGTGATTTCCGGCGGCGGCGGCGGAGAGAAGAGAGAGAGAGAGATCAAATACCTCTTGAGAGATCAAGTATGGACCATTAGATCAAGGGGTGATCAATGGGTGAGATTTGATCTTGGGTCACTTAATGAAACGACGTAGTTTTGAGGCAAAACTACGTCGTTCCGGACCCTTTCAAAGGCAGCCCCTTATCTTGCACTTTTGGCTACTTTCTCTTTCAAATTTGGCCCAATTTCTTTCTTAATCCTACTTATTAAACTAAATTTACACAAATAAATAAATTAATTAAGTAACTTATTCAAATGATCAATTAACTAGATTAATTCACCAATTGAATAGTTAGTTAATTTCTAAAATGCACAAATAAAGAAAGAACTATTTTTTGGTATTTTTATTATAGGAAATATGCAATCAAAAGACACAAAAATTGGGAAATATAATTAAATCAACAAAACACTAATGACTTTAGGAGGTGTTAAAATAGTCACTCAGGCGATTATACCACATACGCCCTGATTGTTTCAATCCGTATAAGGATTTTTGAAGCTTTATTTAATAAATTTCTTGGAAACCTTAATATGTTTCAGAACAATTTAAATCCTTCAATGATTTCCATTATACGCATATCACGTTTTTCTTGTATTGCCAGATTAAAACCTGAAATGGCTACATCCACTACAGGAGAACAAGTCTCTATATAATCAATGCCATGATATTTACAAATTTTCTTGTGACACAAGTCGTCTTTATGTTTATCGACTTGACCTTTTTTTCGCACAAAAACACATTTATACCTCCACTGGCTTTATACTTTCAGGTGTTGGGACTATCCATCCAACTTCATATTTTTCAGGTGAAATCAATTTTCATTGCGTATTTTTCATTTGGCCAATCATTTATCTGTCCAAATTTCATGACAGATTTGAGCTCAAGATCCTCGTCAATATTAATAATATTGAGCGCTACATTATATTAACAATATCGTCAACGATCATTTTATATCGGTTCTACTATTACCCAATAAAGATATAACTTATTGAGATCTCTTTATTTTATTATTTTCAGGTACCTGAGCCTCTTCCATGAGGTTTTATGAAGTGTTATGTCGTGGTGCTTTTCTAGAGCACTTGCCCCCTTATTATGACCATCTTGAACATTTGCTCCTCTCCTTCTTCAAGGAGTTTTATCTTTGGAACCGATTAGTCTATTATGCTTCATGCATGCTATAGACTCTATTCATTATGAACTTTATTTTATTTGGAGCATTAGCAGCTGAATATGATATTTAGTTTTGGGTCAGCAAATACGCCTGGCAATATTTTACAAATGAATTATCACTTGAACTTCAAGTTCACATTTTCTCGTACGAGGATCTAGATGTACTCATAATAATTCATTACATGGATTACTTTTTCAGCTGCCCATTTTCTCCCCTTATTGTTGGGATCACCAACATATATCCCTAGCCCTATTTGGGGATTCATCTTTGTGCATTATGGTAGAACAATTAAATCATATAGCACATTCATATTTGTAGATGGAAATTATTTGGTTCCTGACCCTGAACCGATTGTGATAGAGAGAACTTATCATTACTTGGCTAGATGCGTACAAGTGATGTTGTATATTAAATAATGCATCACATACCAAATTTTATTTTGGCAATTTTGTTCTCATAACCAATGGTTTAGATATAATAAAAGGTATATAATTTCTGTTAAACCAACTTAGATTTAAACCAGTATTATCAAGATAAATTATCATAATTTATATTCTAGAACAGTGCTCTAATAATTTGAGCAATCAATCTTGCAAAAGCCAAACTGCAAGTTGATAACAAATGCACATGTGATCATAGAATAAATGCATCTACTAAAATCATATAATAGTAAACGGTCCACATGGAAGGTGACTGAGCCCATATATTTATCACCTTTTATTCGTTCCATAAATCAAGAGATTCAATCCCAACTTTAACTGATATATCATGAGAATAAGCAGCAGAAGAGAATTCTTGAAGAATTTTATATTTCTTCAATATATGCCAATGTAATTCTCAATTAATTTTTCGCATCATAATTGAACCGAGATGGTCAACCGATCATTCCAACTAATATTTATTTCAGTAAACCTCTAGTTTACTTGTGGCTTGTGATTGCATCATCATGCTTATACTTGTGTAGTACAAATAGAAGAAAAGTCAGGTAACCTTTCATGTTTACCCGGTATGATTATAGTAATATAAAGATATTCAATCTTCTTTTCATTTATAGTCTCAATATGCCAACCACTTTGGCTAATATATTTGTAAATCAAAATGTTTTTTTTGAGACTTACTACAAGATTAATGTCATGAACAATTTCATTCATCCGGGTAGTAACAAATTAGTTCTTTCAGAGCTCTTAACTGCTTTTGTACTACAAGATCTTTTGTCACACCATCCATATAATGAATGTCTCCTTCACAAAGAAAATCATATCATAATAATTGTCATTTTCAAAATCATCATAAGCAAAATAATTTCTTGCTTTAATTTTGCTTTTAATAGATTTCATAAGGCTTGACAAAATATTTGGCGTATCACATGTATGCGACCAATGATATATTCATGTAACTACACAATAATATTCATTATCTTTTTTTGTCTCAAACCTCCCTTAGAGGTGAGTTGTAGTATTTATCCAACCATGCACAAGTACATTATTATGCATAATCTTTTTCACATTCACTTTCAGGAATGAGTATGCATTCTCAATGTTTATCACAAGTCACATTCTCTTCAAAGAATGGAGTATAATCATACAATGTGCTTTATTTATTTTTTTCATACCAATTTGATAGTAAACATTGTCTTGTTCTCCCTTTTTATAATTACCATAATGATAACTATTATTATTTTGGCATTTCGCATGCCCACATTCATTGGTCAACCACTTGTCTTTATTTAGACTTATCATGCACTGCTATCACATTCACTTCAAGAATGGAGCAAATCAAGTGGGACAAGTTTCATGCTTTTTCATGAAAAATATATTATTTTTTCTTTAGTTATTATTATTATCAATATGGTGCATTATGACTCAAACCCAATGCTTTACCCATATAAAGGCATGCTAGGCCATAATGCGTTGGAACTTGAATCCAACGTCTTTTCATCAACGTAGTGCGTTGGGACTTGAACCCATCGTCTTACCCTCAATCTTTGGCATAAAATTCACTAGGACTCGCACTCGAGCCTTTAAAATATTATTACTTCATAATTATAGGCATAAGTAAATTAACTTTGAAGAAGACATACATAACTATTTCAATCTTGAAACAGTTCCTCTGCAACAAAAATGCTAGTTAGGATATATGTCTTTTTTTTAAATGATACAATCACTTTTACATTTTAATAAATTAATTAGAAAAAATATGCAAATAACCTATAACCACTTATATTTCAAATACTATAAGAACTTCACCAAAAAAATCCAATACGGAGGAATGAGCCTTATGTTTCCAGCAAAAATATTTAAGGCTTAATGCATAACCGTGACTATTATAAATTATAACTATAATGAGTTTATATTGATTGTATATTCGAATGCCAAATTTGCAAGGTACTGTAAAATCGCCTACATATTTGATAATTTTGCTTTTAATGAAATACATCATGTGATGGTAAAAATATTATTATTAAATTACCTTAATAATTATCTATCATAGTATGTAAAAGGTCAGAACATATATATACGTTGGAATATTATCTTTGTCCTATAAGAGATGTAGCAAATAAAGACATACCTTTCCAATTCTTTATTTTAGTGGATACAATTGAAAAAAATATTTTAACTAAATACTGCACATAAAGTTAATGCAAAGATATGAAAGTATGAATGGGGTTAGATGGATGTAAAACTTATCTTTGTATTATCATCCAAAACATTTTTCATTGTACTTGATCTCATTGTCTACTTATAATTTACATAGTTTTGACGTAGAAGATCATGAAATGAGCAATTCGTGCTAATAACGTATTATAAAATAAAAGCAATTTAGTAAAACATGAACAAGACATGTTGTTATGAAATAAAAGCAATTTAGTAAAACATGAACAAGAAATGTAGATAGAGAGAAGGAAGAGATTTTCTTCTTCAATTGTGTGTATTTTCTTATCTATTACAAGGCCTTTATATAGGCATGAAAAGTGAAGAAAAATATGTCATTGAATATGTCATTAAGCATAGAAATATATCATTGAATATGTCATTAAGCATTTGAGAAGATCATGGAGGAAGAGTAGACATCCACCATAATTTGATTTTTCTTATAACATAAAGAACCTTTCTGTAGTTTCCGGGATGGAGAACTGTTCAAATCACGGATTATTTCTTTTCTTTTTTTTCCTAGAATCAGTTATTTAGCTTATAAAGCTTTCTTATGAGGTAAATCATGAGAATTAAATTGGAACGAAATGAAGTACTTAACAAAGAGAATAACGCTTGAGATCAACAATAGTCGACAACTACCTAAAGAATGAATTCTTGTTCTTCCAAATTATTTGTCAGAACGACAAGTTACTTGCTCTTGTATTTTGATAATTTAACAAACTTCATGTGAGAATCAGATAAGGAGTCTGATACAAAGTTTCAAGTGCTTGGAATAACAAGTCATATGTCTGGCACAAGTTCCAATGATATCAGTCAAAGAAATAACAGAGGAAACAGATGGCTATCAGTTCCTCCGATCACAATATAAGTCAATTATTTACAGCTGTTAAAGCTGTTGCATTGCACACGCAACAGTGCAACAGTCACTGTTTGAAGCATGATGTGTACCAGATGCTTGCTTACATCATTCCAATGACCTCGCTTATATATTACCAACATGAGGCAATGGATATACACACTTGCAAAGCCCTAAAACATTAATTCTCGCTCAAGTGTGTAGCCGCCCTCTTTTACTCAAAGGCGTTGAAAAATAAAGAAGCAACATAACAACGGACCAGATCCCAGTATTGCGTATATCAAGTGTTCTTAGTGTTATTGTATTTTTGTTAATGTTATTCACTTGTAACTCCTACACAACTTAGTTAGAAGCATCTCGTAGGATATCTTTGTAAATCATAAACCGTGTATTTGTGTTTTGGCTAGAGTTAGTCAAAATTGTATACTTTGTAATAGAGTTATTATAGAGAGGCTTGTAATATAGTTATTGCAAGTAAGTGAGGGATTAAGAATTTAATTCCTAGGTTATAATAGGTTGTAATCTAAAGTTGCTAAGTGTATAGAAGTTGAAATCCTATGAGTGTAGGTCGTGGTTTTTAATCTCGCGAGCTGAGAGTTTTTCACGTAAAATATCATTGTGGTATTTACTTACTACTGTGTGTGTTATGTGTGAACTGATAGAGAACCAGAACATCTAGAGAATCAGGTTCTCTATATAATTTGGTGGACGGTTAGTTTACATCTGAGAACATCTAGTAACAGTCAAATAGATATTTTATATGGTTATATTGAGTTCTACCTGCCAATCTTAAACTAGGTTTAGCCGGCTTGTTACATTCTTAAATTTGAGGTCCAAAGTGTTTGTCCCTTTTATCTGTTAATTAATTCTAGCTAAAACATTTCATCCAAAATATTTGTCACTGTAGAAATCCTAAGAAGACATTAATTTATTTTTTTTTGAATATCAATATTATGCAAGAAAACAGAGTTGAACAGAACTTATAAGCACCGGCCACATCCTAAAGCTTCAGAGGCAGCAGAAATTAAATCTAACACGCGGTAACTTACTACCCTGGAGTAGAGAGGTTGTTTTCGATAGATCCTCGGCTCCCTCCTTCCAAGAATTCCCACCTTGCTCTTGGGATAACTCGAACTCACAACCTCTTGGTTGGAAGTGGAGGGTGCTCACTACTAGAGCAACCTATCACGTCAGAGACATTATAAAAGCAAAATCTAAAAATTCAGAAACATTGGGATGACTCTTCGGTTTATTTATGCAAATGTTGTACACTCCTAAAGTTCAACTCAAGATAGGACCAAGTCAAATCGAGCATGATGCCTCATTTATCAATTAAGGTTGAGTTGCAAGTATTATTTCACTAAAAAAGGCGGAGAATTTGATCGAGAGAACAAAATCAAATAGTAGCTTCCTTCTAGTTACAATAATATAAGAGTACAAACAACATTAATAGCAAACCTAGTGTAATCCCACAATTGGGATATGGGAAAAGTAGTGTGTACGCAAACCTTACCCCCTAAAAGGTAGAGAGAATATTTCTGATAGACGCTCGGCTCACGAAAAGCAATTAAAAAAATAAAATAAAATAAAATAAACTATAGCACCAAGCATTAACAACAACAAGATAGTAAGAAATTGAAACGGAAAGAACAACAGGTAAAAAAGGACTAACGCTAATACTCTCGATTACCTACTAGATGTCTACCTTGATTCTCGACATCCGCACATTCCTATCAAGGATCATGTACTCGGTAAGCTGGTAAGCTGAAGATACGTCATATCCTGTCTGGTCACCTCAGACCAATACTTCTTTAGTCTGTCTCTACCTCTTCTCAGCCCCTCTAGCGCCAACCCCTCCTCACTCAGGCATATGTGTTTCTCCTCTTCAGATGATCAAACCATCTAAGCTAAACTTCCCGTATCTTGTCCTTCACCGGATACACACCCACTCTAGCCCGGATATCTTCATTTGATCTTAGGTTACAATAATATAAGAGTAATAAGACTATACATGGAGAAGCCCCAATCCCCTGGCCGCCAAAAAGAGAAGGAAAGATCGGGTAGGTGAAGTTGAAAACATATGGAAAAATCATTTCAACAACTCTTTTAGACGGCCAACAAATTTTGTAGAGAACTTTTTGATTTTCTTGGAATTCAAGCTGGTTTTTTCCTTGGCTTCTTTATCTTTGTTGGCCTTTTTCTTGGCCTCTTTAAGAGCCTGAATTAAGTTATTCAAGCAAATCTCAGGTCCTTCTGAAGCATTTTTGAGCATTAAATTCTCAGCCACATCACAAGGACTCATATTTACTTCCTCTAGTAAACCTTGAATCTGTTGGAACAGAGGGTGTGTTTCAACTTCCAAGTAATTCTTAGCCAACACTTTAAATGCTTCATATTTGCAATACGACATCTCAATGTGCATATCCATCCGTCCTCGACGTATAAGAGCTGGATCAAGTTTATCCTTATGATTGGTTGTAAATATGATTATCCTCTCTTGACCACAAGCTGACCATATTCCATCAATGAAATTCAACAGTCCTGAAAGTGTAAGTTTGCCAGTTTCCTTATTTTCACTTGCTTTTTCTTTAGACGAGTCTGAGTCATCTTCCTGATCTTCGTTTACTGTTTCCTCGCTCTTCTTTTTCTTCTTCTTTCTCTTGCCTGTGAGATCAATAGAGCAATCAATATCTTCAATTACAATAATAGACTTGCTTGTTGTTTCCATAAGCAACTTCTTAAGCCCTGAGTTGTCCTTAACAGAAGTGAGCTCAAGATCATAAATATCATAATTCAAGAAGTTCGCAATAGCTGCAATCATAGTTGATTTTCCTGTCCCTGGCGGACCATAAAGAAGATAGCCACGCTTCCAAGCCTTACCAACTTTGGAATAATAGTCCTTCCCTTTGCTAAAAGCAATGAGATCGATAATTATTTCCTCCTTCTTCTTAGGGTCCATAGCCAAAGTATCAAAAGTTGCAGGATGCTCAAAGTTAATGTCCCTCCACATACCTTTACCATACCAATACCAATCTTCACTACAATTGTTGGTGTAGATCTTTTGTTTCCTGTTTTTGAACTCTATAACCTTGCCTTCTTCCATCACATGCTTCAAGTATTTTCCAATGACCATTTCTTTATATCGTTGATTGAAAGTTATAGTGTAACTTTTCTTTTCAATTGGACGTGAATTATTGCGTCCTGAAGAATTTTCATTGAATGTTTCAATATGAGAGCGCCAAGAGAGTTTAGCTCCTAGGAATTGATCAATAATCTCTTCTCCTTCATCTAAGCTAACAGCAAAAGACTTACTGTTCTTGGACTTTTCAGCTTTGAGATATTTAGCATCTTTGTTGATTGACTTAGTACCCAAATAAGAGCTGACCTGGGTGTATATATCGTTGCTTTTACCATTGGTGAATTCATCAATAGTAATTTGAACATAAGGGTAGAAGTAATTTTCCAATTTCTGCCAAAAGGATTTGATGCGTTTGCGGAGTGTATAGGGGAAGAATTGCTGAATTGTGCCCCAAATGAACATCAATCCAGCAAGCTTAGAGCCTAACTCAGTCAATGATATTGCTCCCATGGTGTTATATTCTGAGGTATTTTTGCAGTAAGATTATGAATGAGGATGAAAGTGAAAATGGAAGCTGAGCGTGTTTTTAGTGAATTGGAGGGGTGTTTAGTGCAACTATATATACTACTTTAAAATTGGTAAAGTTAGCTCAGAAGAAGTGTCTGCTCCCTGTAGCGCAAGGAAATTGACCGGTTAAACGCGGCCGTAGAAACTTGACTTTCAGTACGGAAGTGAAGTAATAAATGACGATAAAAACTGCATCATCCAGCTCTTTCAAAATATAGTAAGTAAATATTTGTTACAAAACAGTTTTAACAAAACACTTACAAAATATTTTTTGTAAAGTTTAAAACAAATGCCACTTCTCGATTATCCCAATTTTTCGATATGTTCGACTGGTCACAATGTTTAAGAGTTTAAGAAATAAGGAATTTTTTTTTTTGGTAAGAAGAGAAATTCGCAGTCGCTACAACCTCTGTCACAGTCTTTGCCTTTTGGGTGAGCACTTTGTGCGCACGAGGTAAATCTCCCTCTGTGTAATAGCATGCAAACCACACAGGAGATGTAAACCGCACTTGTGCGACATGCTCAACCCATAAAGTATTGAGGAGGGATTCGATAATAGAGGAGAATTAAGTTTATTATGTACATAAGTTTGAAGTTTGAATAATATATCAGTTTCTCTATACTTCTTTTTACTTTACTGTCTTTATTTTATAATAGCTTACGATTTTTACGACTTTTCACACTATCAATATAAATTGAACCAATTGTAGTATGTTATTTACTCTGTTTTCATATTACTAATTTAGTTTAATATATAAAAAAAGGCGCTCGGGTTTGGGTGAGTGTGGGGATTGGGGTTAGTATATGTCAGTTCCTCTTGTTCACAATAAGTGATCAATTTGCTTTGGACACACCCATTAAGGAAATACTAAATTTTAGATAAAAATAGTTAGTGTGACTATATTATTCTTAATTAAATGTTACAGTATAATTTAATGTGAGGAGTAAAAGACTTTTTAGGAATACGTACATAAGAATAATTTTAAAAAAATAAATTAACTTTTTCTTAATTATATAAATAGATACTTATTTTAAATTAAAATAAAAAAATAAATTGGGGACGAGAGAGTAACAAAAAAACAAAAAGATAATGTATAACATTTGTTGGATGTTTCCCCAGACTTTCGTTGGGGGTCGCTTTTCTCCAACAACTCTTAAGAAAAAGACTACTCCTATAATAGAGTCAAAAATAGTCCAAGTGTCAAACTCCAGCTATTAATGTAATATTAAAGTGAAAAATACAGCTATTAAATTAGTACTAAAGTTCGGCACTTTCGCAAGACTCGTGTGGGACTAACATACTTCTTGTATTCATCTACCGAGTGGCATACAGTGAGCCAAGCATTAGAGTGGAATCTTCATAGCCAAGCTTTATTACCTTTTTTATTGTAAATTCAAGTGGTACATTATGGTCCAATTCCAGCGATTATTTTTACCAATTTAGCCAGTCACATACTGTATTAACTTATGCAAAATTTTAGTTAAGGAATCAATTTTTCTATTAACTTCAGCCGAACGACCCCTAAGTAAAAGTTAAAATTCAGTAGTCCTAAAATGAAAATTAAAAGAAAAAAACAGTATAATGATATGTTGAGAAACCAAGGTATATATGTTAATTTTGCAAAGTGTTCAAAATATTTTGTGATAAATTATGCAACACAACACAGCAAATATATACACAATATTTATCATTTGTAGTTATACATTTAGAAAATTACCATCTATACCTATACTTGAATTTTATAGTCAATTCACTTGTAATACTAAAACAAGATATTAATTATTTTAAACTAAAAGAAGAGATCAACCAAACATTACATGCATGTTGGATTTAGTATAAAAAAAAGATTAAGTTTAAGATATAGGGTAAGAAGTTTTGGAAATCGTTACATGTTTGGATTTAATATTAGAATGACTTTTTTTTTTTTTAATTTTCCCACTTGATGTCTGGTGTATTCATGGGAGCCCCTACCTTAGCATTTTTCTATCGGAAGTCTTTTAATTTTCAAGACTCACACTCATGACTTTTTATTGAGGGTAATGAATTTTGTCTATTCCGCCACAACTTTTATGTGTATGATTGAGTTTAATTTAAGACTGAAGAAAGGTGGTAAAGCTAGCCTAAGATGTTTCCACCACATACTTTGTGGCCAAGACACATACGTCGTAGAATATAGTATATACATTATCTCGCACTAAACGATTAATGAATATTGGAACGTGCAGAATGCAGATCATCGCCAACTGTATAATGCGTAAAATCCAAAGCCCTACATACAAAAGAAATTCCATAGAATGAAAAAATGAACGACAAAGGGCTAAATATACCCATCTATTTTCGAAAATGGTCTAAGAATACCCATCGTTATACTATTGGATTATCTATACCCGGCAGTCATACTTTGGGTTCAAATATACCCCTTATTTAAACGGAGTGACACGTGTCATCATCCTGTTAATCAATTCTAAATATCTTCTAATTAATTAAAAAGACTCATTAATCATACCCGAAAATTAATTTTTTAAAGCAATTTTTTTTGTAAAAACAAGAAAAAACTGAAATTATTTTTACTAAAAACTGAAAAAAAATGATTTTTTTTTCAGTTTTTACAAAAAAACTGCTCTAA
Source organism: Nicotiana tabacum (assembly GCF_000715075.1). Lineage (NCBI taxonomy): Eukaryota > Viridiplantae > Streptophyta > Magnoliopsida > Solanales > Solanaceae > Nicotiana > Nicotiana tabacum. Next base: position 95,521,296 of record NC_134096.1, on the reverse strand, counting down.
AAAAAACTGAAAAATATTTTCTAAAATAATGTTTTTCAAAAATCTGAAAATCAATTTTTTAAAGCAATTTTTTTTCGTAAAAACTGAAAAAAATTAAAATATTTTTTTCCAGTTTTTACAAAAAACTGCTTTAAAAAAAGCTGAAAAATATTTTCTAAAATAATGTTTTTGTAAAAACTGAAAAAAAAAACTAAAAAGCAGATTTCTAAAGCAGTGTTTTTGTAAAAACTGAAAAAACGAATATTTTCTCTTTTTTTTTAGTTTTTTCAGTTTTTAATTGATTTAGAAAATTATTTTTCAGTTTTTACAAAAATATTATTTTAGAAAATATTTTTCAGTTTTTTGTAAAAACTGGAAAAAAAAATATTTTCATTTTTTTCAGTTTTTAGTAAAAATATTTTTTTAGTTTTTTCCAGTTTTTACAAAAAAATATATATTTTTCGTGTATTGATAATGACTCTTTTTAATTAATTATGATATATTTTGAATTGACCAACAGGACGATGACACGTGTCCCTCCGTTCAAACGAGAGGTATATTTGAACCCAAAGTATGACTGCAGGGGTATAGATAATCGCTAGTTCACTACCAGATTGATTATTAATTATTGAAGTCTTATAAAATTCGACTCTTACTATTTATCTAAAAGAATATCGGTAAAGAGCCAAATATACCTCTCTACTTTCGAAAATGGTCTAAGAATACCCCTCGTTATATTATTGAATTATTTATACCCCTGCAGTCATACTTTGGGTTCAAATATACACCTCATTTAAACGGAGGGACACGTGTCATCGTCTTGTTGGTCAATTCTAAATATCTTCTAATTAATTAAAAAGACCCATTAATCATACCCGAAAAATAATATTTTTTTTTGTAAAAACTGAAAAAAAATAAAAAAATATTTTTACTAAAAACTGAAAAAAACAAAAATAATTTTTTTCCAGTTTTTACGAAAAAACTGCTTTAGAAATAATTGAAAAATATTTTCTAAAACAATATTTTTGAAAAAACTGAAAAACAAAGCTGAAAATCAATTTTCTAAAGCAATCTTTTTTGTAAAAACTGAATTTTTTTTTACTAAAAACTGAAAAAAACGAAATTTGTTTTTCCAGTTTTTACCAAAAAACTGCTTTAAAAAAAGTTGAAAAATATTTTCTAAAACAATATATTTTCTTCTTTTTTTTCAATTTTTAGTTAAAAATATTTTAGTTTTTTTCAGTTTTTAATTGCTTTAGAAAATTGCTTTTCAGTTTTTACAAAAATATTGTTTTAGAAAATATTTTTCAGTTTTTTTAAAAGCAATTTTTTGTAAAAACTGGAAAAATAAATATTTTCGTTTTTTTCAGTTTTTAGTAAAAATATTTTTTTAGTTTTTTCAGTTTTTACAAAAAAAAAATATTTTTTGGGTATGGATAATGGGTCTTTTTAATTAATTATGAGATATTTAGAATTGACCAACAAGACGATGGCACGTGTCCCCCTATTTAAATGAGGGTATATTTAAACCCAAAATATGACTGCAGATGTATAAATAATTCAATAGTATAACGAGGAATATTCTTAGATAATTTTCGAGAGCAGATATATTTGGACCTTTGTCGAAAAATGAACCCTCCTTTCCAGATTACGTGGCAGTAATTTTTTAATGTGTTCCAGAAATATTTCGTGACCAAGGCACTCGATCGGTCGCGGAATATTACTCCATCTCGCACTAAATGATTGGTGCCTGGAAATTGTTACGTGCAAATCATGCTACTTTTCTTACCACGCAAACTCAGAGCCCCACGTTCAAAAGAAATTCCATAGAATGAAAAAGTGAAGCATGTAGCAGCTACACACGAGTTTCAAATAGAAATACTTTCTCTCTTTTAAATTAAATGAGATACTTTCTTTTTAGTGTATTTTAAAATAAATAAAATATTTTTAAATTTAGAAATAATTTAATTTTAAACTCTTCATTTTATCATTTTACATTTAATTAGAAACTTTTATAACCACACAAATGTCATGACCCCATAAAATTTTTACCCCTTAAACTTTTAAACTTTTAAGACAACAAGTTTCAAAAATTTCTTTTTCTCTTAAACTCTGTGTCGAGTCAAACTATCTCATCTAAATTAAAACGGATGGGGTAGTTAATAGTTCGAGTTGGTCTATCTTTTCACTTTTGCCCTTTTTATTTCACAAAGCTTTTGGGGAAAAAGCCACCCAACCGGAGGCCTGGAAAATTTCGAAACCAAACATTCCCAGTCCCTAATGTCTTGATAATTACAATTATGTACTTTAACATATTCTTAAAACATTTCACATAATTTTAGGGCAGATTATTTTTCTTTATTTCACATTCTTAAAAAACATTTCTTTTTTAATAGTAAAGATCGCGCGGATCCTTCTTCTCATCTTCTTATCACTCCACAATGTAGTGAAGGTCCTCTAAAGTGGAACGCGTACAACCGGCCAACTTTCTTGTACTAAAGCCACACGAACAGATGTTAATTAAACAATTACGTACATATCTCCGTTTTATATATACTATATATTTGCATTAATCACCAACACCAACCTCAAATTAAATCACTCGGTGAGGCTTGCACCTATTAAATACTTCTAACTTCATTCCATATGTATCTATCCAACACAAAAAATTAATCAGTAAAACTAAGGCCTACTTGCCACCCTTAAGTAAAACAAATATGGTGTGCTTTTGACTTAAGTTAATGAAAAATCCTTTAAAACAAAGTTGTTTTAATAGATAAAGCCCCTCCCCTGCCATCTTACCTTTACAACCCCCCCCCCCCCCCCTCCCCAACCTTGTCTTCTTCACGGGTATCTTCTTCCCCTTCACCTTTACTCATATTATAAAATTTCAGAACTAACCTACTGTAGAAGTAGCAGATATGGCTGGGGTGTAGTTTTAGGAAAAGATTACATTTTGGTTACTTGTTCTCTTCTCTTTTCTCAGATCCGCCGTCGGCGACTACTGGCCGGAATCCGGTCACCACTGTTTCAACCTCCATCTTCTCACGAATTCATCTCCTCTAGCGACTTCAACCATGGCCCAGCCATATCTCCTAGATCTTACGTCCATCTTTTTGTAGTTTCCTTTACCAGGAGTGACAGAGAAGTGATCGGATCCGATCGAAAGTAATTTTTTGGCAAGATATCGGGTTTACTTTCTTGGTATATGTCATTTTTATTAGTGGATTCTTATCATAATAAGAAAATCGTGTTATATCCCATTAAGACAATTTTTCGAAAAACTTGAGTGTTTCTTGATTTGGGTAGGCTCAAGTTGTTAGTCACTAATTCGGTCTGTTTTTGTTTATTTTTTATCTTGTTCTTCCTAAAAATTAGTTCGTAATTACTGAAAATCTCAACTTGGGCCAGTATCAAATGGAAAATGGAAGATGGAAGAAGATTAAACAATAACGATGCCAGGATTTTTGGTGGACGGCGATGGCGGACCAGTGGCGATGGGATAGTGTTTGGTGGTTCTATAAAAATAGTTTTAAAAATTCAAAAAAACAAATTGGAAATTTGAGCTTGACACGCGTATAAGAGAAGTGGAATGCACCTTTTTTGCCATGTCACTTTTGTGTGTTTTGATAGACATATTTTGAGTGAAGTTGACCTATCTAATAGGTACAAATGAGGTAGCTAAGTGATGGACAAGTTTAAGTACCGAGTATATGTACCTTATTCATAATAATCTCGTGTGGAAATTACCTTGAAAAAGAACAACATGGTGGATACAATAACTGAATTATGCTCCAAGCTTGCTGGACTAATGTTCATTTTGGGCACAATTCAGCAACTCTTCCCCAATTCACTTTGCAAACGCATCAAATATATGTGGAGCAGATTGGCCAATTTCTTCTACCCTTATGTCCAAATTACCATTGACGAATGCTCCAATGATGAAAGAAATGAAGTCTACACCCTTATCAAAGCTTATTTGGGTACTTTGAAAGGAAATGTTACACGCTAACTTTCAATAAAAAACCATCAAGATAGGGTCAATGGACAATGCCTGAAACATGTGATGGAAGAAAGCAAGGCCATTCAGTTCAAGAACAAGAAACAGAAGATCTACTCCAACGACAATGGGGATAATTGGTATTCGTAATTACTATGGTATGTGGAGACACATCAATTTCGAGCATCCTGCAACATTTGATACTCTGGCTATGGACCCTGAGAAGGAGGAGGAGATAATCGACGACCTCAGCTCATTGCTTTTAGCAAGGGAAAGGACTATTATTCCAAGGTTGGAAAGGCTTGGAAGCGCGGCTATCTTCTTTATAGTCCACCAGGAACTGGAAAATCAACTATGATTGCAGCTATTGCTAACTTCTTGAACTGTGACATATATGATCTTGAGCTCACATCATTTAGTAATAACTCAAGAGAAAGAAGACGAAGAAAATAAGGAAACAACAAATGATGAGGAGGAAGAAGATTCGGACTCCTCTGCAGAAAAAGAAAGCGAAAATAAGGAATCAAGCAAACTCACACTTTCAGGGCTAGCTGTTGAATTTCATTGATGGAATCATTATTTTCACACACTAATCATGTGGATAAACTTGATCCAGCTCTAATACGTAGAGGATGGATCATGGATGGATATGTACATTGAGATGTCGTATTGCAGATTTGAAGCATTCAAAGTGTTGGCTAAGAATTACTTGAGAATTGAACATTTACTAGAGGAAGTAGATGTGAGTCCTTGTGATGTTGCTGAGAACTTGATGCCCAAAAAATCTTCAGCAATGCCTGAGATTTGCTTAGAGAACTTAATCCAAGTTTTGAAGAACGCCAAGAAAAAAGCCAGTTTGAATTCCCAGAAAAACAAAAACTTCTCCACAATATTAGTCAAAACTTGTGCCCGTCTCAGAAGGTTTTTTGAATGATGCATTCACGTTTAATAACTTTAACTAGTCCTACTCTCTTTTTTTCTTTTTTTCTCTGCGGCTGCGGGGTATATGGTTTTTCCATGTATACCACTGTGTAGAGTAGGAGTGTACATGGATCGAGTTCATTCACTTTTTATCAAAATCAAACCAAACCAACTATATCGGTTTGGATTGGTTCGGTTTTATCGGGTTTTTTGGATTTTTTGTTACTTAAATATTATTTCAATCTTACTTTGTTAAATTTTTTATAAGTAAATATATGTTTAGTAAAAATTTAAAAACTTGACAAACATATTATCTATTAAAATATTCTTATAGGAGAATTTTCTTAGTAACACATGATAGCTAATTTTTTAGTCGTCTGACAATAATTTTCGTTGATGTATACTTTCAAGGTTAACAAAATTTAGCAATTAAACATAAAAATCAATATGATACCTAAATAATAATAATCACTTCAAATTCGAAAAACGAATTTAATAGATTTTGACTTATGAATATGGAAGAACAAAGAGATTGACGTATTTCAGCAATACTTAATAAGAAAGCGATCATACAACACATTATTTAAAGTTAATAAATATGAAGCACTTCATATATATTCTATTAAATATTATATCGTGCAAGAGAATCTCAAATATTTCTAGATAATTTTTAAATAAAATTCTTTTAAAATCTTAAAAGTATATATAAAAATTATACATTTATATGTCGGTTTGTTCGAGTTTTTTTCTCAATATCAAACCGAATCAAACCAAACCTAGTCGGAATTTTTAATCGATATGGTTTGACTTTTTGGTTTGTTGTTGTTTTTCGGTTCATTTTGTACCCCTAACTGTGAGTGTTTATACTCCTATTAACCAGAACTAAAATGTTGTACACTCTCTTTTTTCCATGCATCCTGCATCCTGCTTTAATATTAGACTAGTCTTATAAATAGGTAACTGAAGACAACTTTAATTTGGAAAATATAATGTTTTGGTTAATAATTTCTAACAATATTATGGACTTTCCCCATACGAGTCATATGGAAGAAGAAAAGAGAGGAAGAAATTAAGATGAAATTGAAGGATGACCAGGAAGTCAAAGTCTTTTGGTCTAAGACAATGTGAAATTAAAAGAACTATTCAAATGTGGCCACATGACACATGCGATAGACCAAAGACTAAGGTCTATTTGACTCTCACATGCATACTCACAACTCATTCAAGCTCGTGGGTTGACAATTTGACTAAGCAATTTAGAAATGTACTCAAATTTGGCTATATAAATTAGCTGGAAATGGAGGGTTTTGTGTACTTCTCATCATAATTCATTAGTCACTGAAGCAGGAAATAAAAAGGGGGATTGAGGGGGTCTTGTCGCTGGAGAGATGGCACTTAGCATTCAATTGGTAAAATGCCAAAAATTGGAACCCAAGTGCCTCTGTCTTTCGACACGATGCCCACAATTTCTGTTGCTATATGAAAGATAAAAGTCTAAGTATGATGCATCAACTATCTACTCAAGTCTATTGCAGATCCTTTTTAATCATCCTAGCCTCTTATCATTTTCAGTACTATCGAGAAATATAATGCTGGAAAAATTCTACTCTTTCTCGGTTTATAAGGCTTAATTAATGCATCTAATTATTATTTATCTTTTTGTAATTTGAATAACAATTTCTTAATTGTTTAACCACGCATAATGTTACAATAAAATCTTTTATAGCTGAAACTACTTTTTAGAAGAATTTAAAATTCGTACTTAAAAAGCCTCTTTCTCAAAAAATAAAAACAAAAATACAAAACTGTTTCTCCCTAGACAGTGACGGTGGCATCTTTTGTTGAAAGTGAAATCCTTTGACTATAATAAAGATATCTTAAAGTTTTTCAAGATGAGTCCTTTCATTGTGGAAAATGGTTTTAGCAATTGCCCTTCTAGTTCTAGTTAAAATCCGTGACCAAGCACTTATATATGAAAAAAGGGACCACGAAGTGTAAAGTAGATCATGTCGTATTTATAGTAGCAGCAAAGGCGCCATATGAATTTTGAGTTGAAAGTGAAGATTCTAAAAGACACAGCAGACTTTATGTCATGCTGTGAGAGTCTTGCCAAATCTGCACAACTCAGTGCTATATCTTGCACTTGTACTAACACAATCCATCTTCTTCTATTTCTTTCATTATATATTCTGCAAAGAAATTGTGGTGTGTATGAGAAGTTGAGAACCAGCTTTGAAATAGTCTTTACTCTTTACATTGGAAGGTTTGATCTTTTTCAAGATTCTTAGCTCATTGGCAGCAATTTTTGTATTTATTATATATTTAATCATGCCGGTAGAGGAAAATAAAAGGTACGGATTGGTACATAGGGTGGGCATGCCTAATGAATTCATTTTATGCTTCTAGACTTACTACATACAAGACTATTAGTTGAGTGCTTCGTTTCTTTATCTTTGGTCGTTAATTTGCCCATTAAAAACGTAAATTTTCCCACTATAAAATAGGAGTGGTTAGTAGGAGAGATCTGGTCGACACTAATTAGCTTATATTATATATTCATAGCGTCGGTAGACAACTCACCTACTATAGTTATTTCAAAATTTTAACTCCTAATCTTGTTATTGTAGCTCCACCCAACTATTTAATAATTTGGTTATTTTACCAACGGGTTGGTTAATATGGTTGCCTTGAGAAATAAAAGAAATAAATAAAGCTATCTGGATTCTGGTTATAGGGAAACCAGAATTGTCTTTACTATAATTTTTTAAAAAAAATTAATATATGGATTCCGGATATGGAAAACCATATTGCCTTCACTTCGTCCACGATATACAACAACAATCTAATATAATCTCACATGTGAGATTTAGGGATAATAGTATGTACGCAGGCCTTACCCCTACCATGTAGGGTAGAGAGATTGTTTCAAGCCATAAACATAATGTTAAAACTAGACATTGGATCCGTAACTCAACCCCGAAAATTAGCTCATACGTAAATATTGTTCCCTATAAGAAAATAACAGTCCATTCCCTCAACTGACGTGAGACATTCTAATACATACTCTATTTCCATATATTGGGAAGCTACAACAGTTTCGCATATCTTTATGATGCAATAACAAGAATAGGAAAAGCTTTTGTCAGCAATGAAGATAAAACAGCAAATGAAACTCAAAATAGAAGGGGGGAAATTCCAGATTAAATGATGAGCAAAACTTATAGAAGAGACTCCAATCTCTACACGCCTATAATAGAAAGAAGATATAACTACAGAGTAATTTCACACAGCTATTGCTAACTTCGTGAACGGTGACACATATGATCTTGAGCTCACATCAGTTAGGAATAACTCAAGAGAAAGAAGACGAAGAAAATAAGGAAACAACAAACGATGAGGAGGAAGAAGATTCGGACTCCTCTGCAGAAAAAGAAAGCGAAATAAGGAATCAAGCAAACTCACACTTTCAGGGCTAGCTGTTGAATTTCATTGATGGAATCATTATTTTCACACACTAATCATGTGGATAAACTTGATCCAGCTCTAATACGTAGAGGATGGATGGATATGCACATTGAGATTTCGTATTGCAGATTTGAAGCATTCAAAGTGTTGGCTAAGAATTACTTGAGAATTGAACATTTACTAGAGGAAGTAGATGTGAGTCCTTGTGATGTTGCTGAAAACTTGATGCCCAAAAATTCTTCAGCAATGTCTGAGATTTGCTTAGAGAACTTAATCCAAGTTTTGAAGAACGCCAAGAAAAAAGCCAGTTTGAATTCCCAGAAAAACAAAAACTTCTCCACAATATTAGTCAAAACTTGTGGTCGTCTCATAAGTGTTTTTGAAGGATGTTTTCACGTCTAACACCAACTAGTCCTGCTCTCTTTTTTCTTTTTGCTCAGCTTCTGCGGGGTGTATGTTTTTTCAATTTGTGTATAGGGTAAAATATGCTATGACATGTGGTCGTCCAAAAAAGAGACACATGGAACCCAAGACCGGGATGTCCAAAGACAGAAGGCAACTGTTTCGTTTGTTATCGGAAAAAATAACGCTCATAAAGATGTGATAAATGCTCTTCGTCCGGTAGCATTTAATAGAGAATACTCCATGGCATTAAGAGCGATTACTCGTTATAAGTAATTTGGCATTTATGTTCACCGTTGCATCTTCATCAATGATCCTCATAGTTGACATTAAAGAAGGACACGATCCTAGGACCTCCTTTCCTAGACATAGCTATAAATAGTGAACTCAGTTATCATTGTAAGGACACAAATTTTCGAACAAACTTACGCTACATTCTATACAAAACTTAATACAATCTTATCTTCTTGCTTTTTGATTTCGTTGTTGTTGTGCCCGGAAACCCTGTTCCCGAAACTGTTGCTTCTGTTGTTTTGTCTACATCCTAAGGCTAAGTATTGCATAATTTTTTGATTATTTTATTATTTCAGGTTTCAATTAACTCACTTGTCTAGAAACCAAGTATAAATTCAATTGTACCGTTTTACGGGTAAACAATTTGACGCCCACCGTGGGGTCTAGACAGTCGTGCAGTTAAATTGATCCTTGCTTCTTTTTACTAATGTGTTTTGATTATTTTGTTTTAGAAAAAATTATAAGAAATGGCAAATAACACTGTTAACAACATGCACAACCCCGAGATTCGAGAGGATCAATCTCATTTCGAGGACTCAATTAGTGACACCCACAATGGGGGAAATGGCTCCACACCGGTGCATGACAGGCAATATCCTCGACATGTTCGGGAGACAACTCCCGATGATGCTGATGAGGAACATGTCGTTGACGTTGTAAGAGTCTTGAAAGTGCAACAAGCAATCATTCTAGGCCACCTCACGCGACAGGATAAGGTTATGACGGAGTTAAAGTAGGCGTTGTCGGGAGCCTCGAATAATGCAAACAAACGAGATTTAATTCTTCGCGGGGCTCCCACAAATCAAACAACGCAGAGGGTCGACAACAACACTCTCAGGGGTGAAATTGGCTCCAATGGGGCAGGGGGAGTGGATCCGGCCTCAATAACGAGAATGATCCTTTCAAGAATGAACTTTCACGGTTTATAAGGGATGTAAACGCCCGCATGGACCAGATCTCGGGCGCGCCACCAGTGCTGAAAGGTCCGGACTCAAAAAAGTATACTAAATTATTCATATCCTAAGGGAGGATAACACAGAAGCAGACACATTGACAAAGCTAGGATCATCGGCGAAAATAAAGGGATCGGAGTCCGGGACGGTAGTACAACTGATAAACTCAATGCCTGATACAGATGGTTACTATGATGTAAATTCGACTAATTTGGTATGGAATTGGAGAAATGAAATCATCGATTATTTCGAGCACGAGAAGCTACCCGAAGACCACAAAGTATCCCTGCGCGCCAAAGCAGCGCGATATAGCTTCAAGAGAGGCCAATTGTATAGAAAATCTTTTCAAGGCCTACTAGCCCGATGCTTAGGGGCATCCGAAGCTAACTTGTCGTGAGAGAGGTTCACGAAGGGATATGCGACAACCACTCGGATGCAGATTCCTTAGTGCTGAAGTTGGTAAGGGTAAGATATTATTGGCCCGCATGGAACAAGACGCCAAAGATTTCGTACAAAAATGTGATAAGTGCCAACCTAACACACCACTAGTGCATCAACCGGCAGAACCCTTACATTCGATTCTGTCCCCGTGGTCATTCATGAATTGGGGGATGAACATCATCGGACCACTGCCACCAGCTCCTGGAAAGGTAAGATTTCTTTTAATTTTGACTAACTATTTTTCTAAGTGGATGGAAGCAAGTCCTTATCAAAAGATCGGAGAACGCAAAGTGGTGAATTTCTTGTGGGAAGGCCCCTAACGGGTTTCAGCTATCACCGGGAAAGGTTCATATGCTGGTTCAAGAGCACCGTAAACATAAGAAGGCCCTTTCTTATAAAAACCCTCACGTTAAAGGGTTGGTTTCAGAAGAATTTATGCCCGAAATCAAAATACCTTCGAGGAAAGATACACCCGAAGCCGTATACGAAAGGACACAAAAAGTAAACTTGCACAAATACTTATCAAAATCCTCATGAAAAAGGGTTGATGCCCTGAGCCAAAAATACTTTCGGCGAGAATATAACCAAGGCTTCACATAATAAGATGCAAAACAAAAAAGCATGCGCAAAATTCTTAAGCAAAAGGAAGAAAATGCAAAGATTAAAGACTTGCATGAATATTCAAACGAAATAAAGACTCAAACAATACTTGAGTAAAATATGTTTTTATTTACAAAAAACATGCCAAAACGGCACATGTACAAGAATTGGAAAAAGAAAAGAAAAGCTAAACTGCAGTATCTCCGAAACCAGGAGGAAGAGAAGTGTCCGCGCCCCCGGGAGAAGTAGATGGATCCACCGATGGCTCAATATTTTCACTAGTTTATCCTTTAGCATCATCATCCTCCGATTCTTTTTCAGTTACCGAGAACTAGGAACCGGAACCAGAAGGACAAGGTACATCAGACCTCGCTGGGAGTCCACTTTTAGCAGCTAACTCAAGCTCATATGCCTTAGCAATTTCCGCATCAAAATCAATAACACCAACTTTGACCTCTTCCAAGGTTTTTCTCCTCATGCTCTTACCAAAACAAAAAAGGGTTTCTCCTCATGCTGTACATACCGTAAGTTTTCTCAACAACGAGGGAAGCTGCTCGACGCTTAAGTTCTTCTTTGAGTTGGGTTACTTCGGCAGAAAGGTTTTTCCGGGCAGACCTAACAGATTTGAGGTTAACATCAAGGTCACAGACAATTGAACTAAAGAGCCTATTATGCTCGATAGTTTTCATGTACTTCTCTTCCAGTTGGGCATGTTTCGGCCCCGCAGCAGGAAGCTCTTCAATTTTGGAGTTCAAGGTTGCCTCTAAGTTGGTTACTCTTTCAACAGAGACAACATCACGTTCAGTTACAGCAAGAACGACGTTATAGACTTCAGCCCATTTGGCCCTGGCTTTGTCAAATCTAACCCTCAGCGGGCCAATTTTTTGGATAAGGGTTACCACTTCTTGCTCGCTTTGCTGCAAATGAGCCTCCAATACAACGGCCTCAGCAGCTCTGGTTTCCAGTTCCGAGAGGTGGAGAACATTTTGCTCATGCTCTGCTAAAAGCTGATCCCGTGCGGAGGTAATTTCCTCCTTTTCATGAATCAACCTGTAAAGACCCTCGAAAGCAAGAAAGTTGTCCTACAAAGCAAGAAAGGTAAAATTCAGGATATGGTCATACCAAAAATAGAAGAAGTAATAAAGGAAGAAAGTAATGTACCTCTGTAGCGTTGTGCATGGTGTTGTTCAACAAACACTCTCCCGAGAGTGCCTGAATCTTTTCCTAATCTTTCTCTGAAGCCAAAGGCTTCACATAATTAGCAAGATCCACCGACCAGGATATCAAGTTGCATCCAGTAGAGACCGAAATAGTAATATTCATCCTCCTTTGTGGATCTTCAGAAAGGGCAGTATAATTTTGCCCCAAATTCCCATGAACTGGGGAAGAAGAACACCTTCTTCGTGGTCAGGTGCGACCGGTGGAGATGATGTAGCAGTTGATGGCGGGAAGAGTGGATGAAGATGGAAATGAAGTAGCAGTTGTTGGTGTTGGTGAAGATGGAGATAAAGATGATGGAGTTGAAGAATGAGAAGCAGCTGCATCAAATGCAGTACTGGTTGTTAGATGCTCGCCAACCAAAGACGACAGGGACCCGGTACTCAGCCCTGCAGTACCAGGCACAACAATTGGGGCCCGAAAACGAAAGTTGACATTATCTACCAAATTAAACTCTCCCCAAAGTGCCGAGGCATCATCCTCTGTTGGTGTAATTATCTCAACATGTCGATCATCTTGTTGAGATGATGATGATCGTCGTCTTCTATGTAGAGAAGCTCCCTCATCACTAGTTTCTTCATCATCGTCGATCGTCATGGTGTCTATGACCGGCCCGAAAAAAGGGTCAGTCACCATCATTACCAGAGATGACTTAGGGGCATCGGTCTTCGCCCTCTTATTCTTTTCCCCGACCGCGGAGGAGCGTCTTCTCTTTGGTTGTTTGTCCTCCGGTCGGGGACTCCGTAAATAAACATTTGTGCCTGAAGCAGGCCCGGAGACACCTGTTCGAGTAAGCGCCTCCTGAAGTAGCCTCGCTGCATCAGTAGGATCAACCAAGACGTCCTCCTCGGGAACAACAACAGAGCCCACGGGTAGACATAATTTCATAGACAAATTAGAAGGGATCAATCAAGTTCTTCACATAAAAAATTGAAAAATCGGGCATCGTAACGTCCAAGATCTTTTGGACCCACCGGTCCAAACATTCAACCACCGGTGGGATCCATCGAGTATCTGAAACAGGTGAAAGATGGAGGATCAATATGGCTAGAGAAGAATATTTAGTAAAAGGAACTATTAAACAAAGAGCTTACGAGTGCGATTCTAAGCGGTCGGAAAGGATGAAGCCGTTGCCAGAATGAAGTCGTTGGTGGCAACTGCAACGAACCGTTCCATCTACCCACAATCATTATCATCATCCATGCTAGACAATAGAGCATGGTGGCCATGCTTGCAGAGGTTTATCATTCCACCGCGGAAGATCATGGGAGAATAGAGATTCATCATATGAGCTAAGGTTAGCTCTTCTCCAGTCTCCTGGTACAAACACCGAAGGCAAGCAACCGTCCTCTACACAGAAGGACTTACTTGTGCCAAATACACTTGATAGCAGAGGCAAAACTCCACAATTACGGAGTCAAGCTCTCCACTCAAAGAGAACGCACCCAACGTAAAGAGATACATTAAAAATATGTAAAACCCTCCTTGGGTAGGGTCACTCGCTCCGATAGATCAGGAGCAATAATATCCAAGACATGGCAGCGGCAATCTTCCTTCACAATATGAATGCTAGAAGGACGGATGGAAAAAGGATACCTACTAACGACCCATATACGAGAGTTAGCAGTAGGGAATTTCTCTTCGAAATCTTTTGTGGTAATAAGACTTCGAGGGATGATGGACCCCACTATTGAAGGGGTAGAGTCCTCGGCCTTGTTCTTGTTCTTTGAAAAACCGGTACGCTTTGAGGAAGAAGCCATTGTATGGAAGAAGGAGAAGATTTTTGTTTGAAGAGAATAAGAGAAAAGATGAAGAGCAAAATGCAAGTCAGATAAGGGAAGCTTGAAAAATTATGGAGTATAAGGAAAAATGTTGATGCGTATAAGTAAAAATTCTGACAACTAAATTCATTGTCATGATTAGCTCGATAATCGGTAAAAGTTGTGGTGAATCGTGGGATGACGTGTGTTTGGGGCATTAAATGCGGAGAGACGTGCGTCTAATCAACCGTCAGAAGCCTTCAGAGGGAATTATAGTAATTCCCGCCAAAAAAGTATTTCTACCAACTTCCATGTAACACAAAGTTATGTCACCAAAAAGCAGAGGGACTATCTGTATGGGGTAAAATATGCTATGATATGTGACCGTCCAAAAAAGAGACACATGGAACCCAAGACGCGGGGATGGCCAAAGACCGAAGGCAACTGTTTTGTTTGTCACCGGCAAGAATAACGCTCATAAATATGTGATAAATGCTCTTCGCCCGTTAGCATTTAATAGAGAATATTCTATGGCATTAAGAGCAATTACTCATTATAGGGAATTTGACATTTATATTCACCGTTGCATCTTCATCAATGACCCTCATAATTGACATTAAAGAAGGGCACGATCCTAGAACCTCCTTCCCTAAACATAGCTATAAATAGTGAACTCAGTTATCATTGTAAGGACACGAATTTTCTGGCGAACTTACGCTACATTCTATACAAAACTCAATACAATCTTATCTTCTTGCTTTTTGATTTCGTTGTTGTTGTGCCCGGAAACCTTGTTCCCAGAACTGTTGCTTTTGTTGTTTCGTCCACATCCTAAGGCTAAGTATTGCATAATTCTTTAATTATTTTATTATTACAAGATCAAATTAATTCATTTGTCTAGAAACCACGTATAAATTCAACTGTACCGTTTTACGGGTAAACAATTTGTATAATGAGTTTTTATTTAAACCAAAACTAAAATGCTACTGTACTCTCTTATTTTTCCATGTATTCATGCATCTGGGTTTACTATGACATATATGGCCTTGAATTGACACCAGGGGAAGACAACACGTAGTAAGAGAAATTATCGATTGCGATATTCATATCAAGGAGTTTCAATCGATGGTGTCAAACTGAAGATTTGTCCATCTCCATTTGCTTATTAGCAGCGAATTATGATGTTATATTGCTGGAATAAACGACTAACAGCTCGACATAATCAGTTTCACACGCAAAAAATAAACCAAGTACCAATTCTTTTTATTTTGCCAAGATACTTCTTTTTGGAAAACATTATGTTGCATTAGTTGATTATATCTGACTATATGTTGGACTTGTCCCAGACGAGTCATTGGGAAGAAGAAAAGAAAGGAAGAAATTAAGATGAAATTGAAGGATGACCAGGAAGTCAAAGTCATTTGGTCCAAGCCAATGTGAAATTGAAAGAAGTATTCAACTGTATCCACATGGCGCGTGCAATAGACCAAAGACTATTTGAATCTCACATGCATACTCATTCAAGCTCGTGGGTTGACTATTTGACTAAGCAATTTGGAAATGTACTTAAATTTGGCTATATAAATTAGCTGGAAATGGAGGGTTTTGTGTACTTCTCATCATAATGCATTAGTCACTGAAGCAGGAAAAAAAAGGGGGATTGAGGGGGTCTTGTCGCTGGAGAGATGGCACTTAGCATTCTATTGGTAAAATGCCAAAAATGGAACCTAAGTGCCTCTTTCTTTCGACACGATGCCCACAATTTCTGTTGCATATATAATTCGAACAGATGGGAATACATGCTATGAAAGATAAAAGTCTGAGTATAATACATCAACCATCTACTCAATATACGAGTTCGTAATGGGTATGAAAGATGAGCGTCATTTTCTCCATTTTCTGATTCACTAAGGTAAGGACTTGGGTTCTTAATTTCTCCTTCATTAGACTGCAACTCTTCCTTTTGCTTTAATATATAGGAGGCAATGTTTTTGTTTCTACATCTCTTTTCTCTACTTTGCAATCTGAGTAATAGACACTTCAGCCACTTTCAAAAAGGAAAGATAAATATTTGTCGGACAAAAAAAAAATCCAAATAACCTTCAAATTAGCCCAACTTCTTACTTTATTTTATACGTCAAAATTAGTAGCCTTCCCTGCTGTATAGGTTCCACAATATCTGTCTTTATTGATCCTTGTAATTTGTCAAGCAACTATAGGTCTTGGGTTCTATGAAAATCTATTGCAGGTCCTTTTTTATCATCTTCTTATCATTTTCAGATCAGCACTATTGAGAACTGGGGCCTGGGAAAATACTACTCTTTCGATTTTTAAGGACTAATGCATCTAATTATTATTTCTCATTTAGTAATTTGATTTGAATAACAATTTCCTAATTGTTTAACCACACATAATGTACTGTTTACAGTTGAAATTACTTTTTAGAAGAATTTAAAATTGGAAGAGCTCTTTATCACAAACAAAAAGGTCTTACTCAGAAAGTGACGGTGTCATCTTTTGTTGAAAGTGAAATCCTTTGACTATGATAAAGATATCTTCTAGCTCTACAAGAAGAGACCTTTCAGTGTGGAAAATGGTTTTCGCAATTGCCCTTCTAGATAAAATGGGGATCAGATATAGAATACAGTCTCAACTTTGGTTCCGTGACCAAGCACTTTTGAAATAAGGGACCACGAACTGTAAAGTAGATCCTGTCGCATATACAGTTGGCAAACGGACTGATTGGGTCGGATATGAGAGGAACGAAAATGGATAATCCAAAATCAGATAATATATCTTACTTGAATCATATTTAATACAGATAAAAAATAGGTTAACCGACGGATATTATGGATATCCATATTATCATGACTTTTTGAATATGATTATTTTCTAGAGAATTCTTAATTTTTCAAACGTGAGAAACATCCAATTTGAGTTTTTACAAATGTAAAAGGTAAACCCATTAGTTATCCATTTTTTAAGTTGATAATATGATTTTTATTCATATTTGACCTTTTTTTTAAAAGTTCATTATCCAACAACCTATTTTTTAATGAATAATATGTACGAATTATTGTTTTTATCCATTTTGCTACCACTAAGTAGCAGGAAAGGCGCCATGCGAATCCAAATTTTAGACATTGTGAATTTTGAGTTGAGAGTGCAAATTCTAAAAGACACATCAAACTTTATCTACTCTATCCGTTTCAATTTATGTGAACTTGTTTGATTGGGCACGGAGTTTAAAAAAATGAATGACTTTTGGAATTTGTGGTCCTAAATAATTCAAAAAGGGACCCAAAGTATTTGTATGGTTATAAAAGTTTTTCATTAAGGGTAGAATTGTAAGTTTAAGCAAAATTATTTTCAAATTTAGAAAGAGATCATTCTTTTTGGAACGGACCAAAAAGAAAATAAGTTCAAATAAACTGGAACGAATGTAGTATATTTTTCTTTGTCGCGCACATATATGATTCGAGCTGGATGCTGTGAGTCTTGCCAAATCTGCATAACTCAGTGCTATATCTGACACTACTAACACGATCCACCTTCTACTTCTTTCATTATTCTGCAAAGGAATTTTGGTGTGCATGAAAAGTTGAGAATCAGCTTCGAAAAAGTCTTTACATTGGAAGGTTTGATCTTTTTAAAGATTCTTAAATCATTGACAGCAATTTCTGTATTTATTATATATATTTATAATCAAGCTAGCCGGCGGAGGAAAATAAAGGGTACGGATTGGTACATAGGGTGGGCATGGGTAATGATTTTATTTTAGAGCAAATTTCATTTGTAGTCGGTCGGTAGAAATAATTATCATCCGCTAGCCATGAATTGATCCATACAATTTATAGCCCCAAGTAAAATAATGGCTAGCCTAAATTTGCTCAAATGCGATAGATTTTGTAGCCATCGAGCCGTTCCAATCATCCACCAATAATATGCAAAATCAGTTTTCTTGTTATCAAATATACCGCTTATGGTATTTTATCTTTGAAAACAATAAATTTTCATATCATTTTAGGTACCTAACTTTTTCTGACTATCAAAAGATTATGTAAATTATTTTTAATTTTTGTTGTTGTTGGCTCTTAATTGGCTAAATGAAAGCAGTCGTCAACTTATAGTTATGATTTTTGTTTCATGGGTTTATTTATTTATTTAATACACAATAATATGTTCACTCTTTAAATCAAATACCCCTTTACGTACAAAGAATGTAAATGTACATTCAAATAAATACTATATAATAGATATAAATTGTCAATAACTATTATCATTGTAATTTTTAACACAACATTAAATTCTAAAAAATCTTTCATATATACATTTTACTACATCACTACATAGTAAAATGCACGATACAATTTATATATACAAAATTTATACATCGTAGAACAGTCTATACACTTTGGATACACAAAAGCGCCCGGGATACATTAATGATATATTATGGATACATTGAAAGATGCACGATATACTCTATATATAAATTTTATGCAATGTATATACTAAATAGACTGTCACTATATAAAAAATATATTAAAAAATATACTAAAATAGACTGTCACTATACAATTTACATACAATAGACTGTTACTATACAAAATATATACAAAATAAACTGTCACTATACAAAAATATACTAAATAGATTGCCAATATATAATTTATATACACTAGACTGTCACTATACAAAATATATACAAAATAGACTGTCACTATACAAAATAGACTGTTACTATACAAAATATATACAAAATAGACTGTCACTATACAAAATAGACTGTCACTATACAAAAAATATACAAAATAGACATTTCGGACTATTAGATGTAATATGTTTGGGCCGAAGGGCCATTACGTGTCAGTGGGAAAAAATTAAGGGTGGGTATCGGTCGGTTCGGTTCGATTTTATAGAATTTCGGTTCGGTTAATTCGGTTTTCGGTTTGTGGTTTTAATAACCAAAACTGAACCATAATAACTTCGGTTCGGTTCGGTTCGGTTCGGTTCAGTTTTTCCATGTTCGGTTTGGTTTAATCGGTTCGGTTTTCGGTTCAAATTCATATAATTCCCTTTATGATAATCCTTCACTGAGCTAAGACAAAACAAAAGCAGCAGTGGCAGTGGCAGCACTATAGGAGAAGCATTGGGTGTTCATTTGCTCCAGAACCAACTCATTATCTCTTAATCTTTCATTAAGAGAACCATTCCAATAAGCTCTCGCGGTCATCAATTGTGTTGGAACACATAGCAAATATGTTTTTGCTTTGGTACATCTTGGATGATGAAATTCGAACGTTCAGCAATGCATACGAAAAATTGTTTGATGTTGTCTATTTCCTATACACGGTACACATATTGCTACAAAGAATATCCAACATGTACTATTAGCTAATAAACTATATTAGTGATAGTGGAAATAACAATATTATAATGTGATTTTGTTCCAAGGCTAATGTACAAATCCATTGACTATTTTAACACTTGGTTTCTTTATCGGTTCTTCGATTTAACCGAAAACCGAATCATAAAAACCGACCACCGAACCGAACACCGAAATTTTTAAAATAATAAACCGCAAACCGACCGAATAAACCGAAAAATCGAAACCGAATAAACCGAAATTTTCGATTCGATCGGTTTTTTCGGTTCGGTCGGTATTATGTTCACCCCTAAAAAAATATGAGCTATTAAAATTTTAAGGGGCTATAGAGGATAGTTTTCTCTTTATTTTAAGCTTCTAGACTTGCTACATGCAAGACTATTAGTCAAGTGCTTCGTTTCTTTAGGTATGGTCGTTAATTTGCCCATTAGACGTTGATTTTCCCATTACAAAATAGGAGTGGTTAATAAGAGAGGTCTGACACAGACATTTGGGGGTCGTTTGGTTGGAAAGAAGTTATCACAGAATTAATTATTCCGTAATTAGTTATTTCACCCTTCCATAGGAATAAAAAAATAATCCCGGGATAACTAATCCCGAGATTAATTATACTATATTTTTCTACCAACCAAACATGGGATAAACTCATTTTAATTTTGTCACCGAATTAATTATTCCTTATCCCTCGTACCAAACGAGCCATAAAGATATATTAAATATTCATATCGTCGGTAGACAACTCACCTACTGTAGTTATTTCAATATTTCAATAATCTTGTTATTGTAGCTCCACCCAACTATTTAATAATTTGGTTATTTTACCAACCGGTTGGTTAATATGGTTGCCTTAAAAAATAAAATAAATAAATAAAACTATCTGGATACTGATTATAGGGAAACCAGAAATTGTCCTCACTACAATTATTAAAAAACAAACTATATGGAATCCGGCTATGGGAAAAACATATTGCCTTCATTACGGTTCTCCACGATATACAAGCCATAAACATAATGTTAAAAATAGACATTGGGGCCCTAACTCAACCAGTGGCAGAGCCACATGCAGCCAAATGGTGTCAACACTCCTTCGTTGGAAAATTACACTGTTTAGCTCGGTAATTTTTTTTAAAATATGTATATATACTATATAATGACACCCTTTGACTTCTTGGTGAGCTTGTTTTTTATATTTTGATTCCCCTTAATAAAATCCCTGGCTCCGCCGCTGAACTCAATTTCCATACTCTATTTCCATACATTGGGGAAGCTACAACAGTTGAAGCTACAACAGTTTCGCATATCTTTATGATGCAATAACAAGAATAGGAAAAGCTTTTGTCAGCAATGAAGATAAAACAGCAAATGAAACTCAAAATAGAAGGGGGGAAATTCCAGATTAAATGATGAGCAAAACTTATAGATGAGACTCCAATTAATCTTGTTCTACAAGCCTATAATAGAAAGAAGATATAACTACACGGTAGTTTCACAATTGAAGCGGAAACAAACCTGATACACTTCTCTTCCCCAAAGGTCTCACGTCGTCAAAATGCTCCATCCTATTTAAGTAACAAAATTCAGAATGAGGGGATTACATGCTCTTTCTAAGGCATGTAGCAACAAAGACCAGATACACGTGCCCTTGCATTACTGGAGCATTACTGTATATTTTTTCTTTTTTCCATTTTTCTCTGCAGAATACAAGCATTACTGCAGATTGGATACATTCAGATCAGTCTCTTGCAGAAGAAAACAATCAGATCATGGCATTCCTTGTTTTCCTCTGAAGACTATAATTAAGAAAACAACTTTCTAAGGCATGTTTGCTATATGCACTGGTTGGACCGGAAATTCTCATTCGATAAGAGAGATCCTATCAACTTCTCCAACCTCTTTGCCCCTGCAGTAGGTCTGAGGACGGCGATATTACCTGTGACAGAGCAAGGATCTGTCCCATTCTTCCGACTTCCAATGCACCACCCACCTGGAACAAGCATGCCTTTACCTCTAAATAGGAGTTCAGAATCAATTTTGTCAAGCACCGGATCTTCCCTAGGGAACTTTCTTGCAAAAGGAGCATTACTGTCAACCATCCTTTGCATGTCATCAAGTGTAAGGTAATGTGGGTGTTGCTTTGGAGGGTTATCCCATGATATAAAGTGAAGATCACTGTTTACTGTAGTGTTGCGGAACTCCTGAGCATTACAGACGACAGTATGGAAATAGCCTTCCGGAGAAGAGATGAAATTTGCATAGTACATAAGAACAGTCCGGGGCAAGTTGTCCCATCCCCATATGCAGAAGTCAATGAAAGGGCGAGAAAGGACCATCCAGGCAGACCCTGTAAAGAGAGCAGGGGCATTGTTTTATTGTCTAGTATGCGGAAGTTCAAACAGCAACATAAATTTGCTGTTTTCTAAATACAAGTCAAAACAAATTCATTTAAGCTTTTCTTGACAAATCATTTAAGCTGGAAATGGAATAAATGAAACAACGGTTCCCATATTAAAATGCTGCTCCCCCCTCCCCCCCCCGCCCCCCCCAAAAAAATTAATTTATTAACAGAAAGCTAGAAAAGGATACTTTTCCTCAGGATTCCCCAAAGTTTTCAGAAAGTCATTCCAAACTGAAATTTAAGCTGCTACAGGGTTTATATTGGCAATAAAGGATGAAACATAAAAGTTTTATTTAGAAATCTCATGATCCTTAACAAAAAATATAAAATGCATCAGGCCCCACAGTTGTCAAAGTTGGCATTTTTCAACAGCGTAAAAATGATCATAGAGAGTCTCTGTCAGCAAAAACATTTGTAGCAGTGAATAGAATTTGATTGAAACAGTCCATCAAAGCTGTAGGAAATTGAACTTGATTCCTATTAGCAAACAAAATGATAGAGGCAGAATGACGATCAATCTTTCCCTCATTTCATCCATATGAATGTAAGAGAAGGGTGGAAATACTGTTGATATGATGTGTCTGAAAACAAACCCACTACTCGTAAGAGTTTTGTCAAAGAGACCTATAAACTCAGGCAATTCTATAATGTAGTCAAGATATCCTGAATCTACACTGATTTTGGAAACTCTTACCATCTTCAGGCAAGTAATTCTCTCGACAACGTAGTTAATAAATCCTGAATCCATACTGATGTTGGAAACCCTTACTATCCACTCAATGAGACAAGTGAAGTTGCTGTTAAGGTCAAACTCCACTTCCTTCACACAGTATCATAATTCATTACTGTTCGTAACAAGATACTTAAACCCTCCAATGTGGCTGTTGTGGATTCCTTTTTATCAGTGTCAACTGTCACACAGAATTCAAATATCTCAAAGGCTGTTAATACAAGGGGCTACGTTGGCTCTTTCTGAGGGCATCAAATCAACCGCTTTCATTTGCTTTGAGAGTAACCCTTTTCCAGGCGAAAAAGGCAAGGAGCTTGCCAATCAATCACATGCAGGCTAAGTGATAGCCAATACTTCCATATACTAAACTTTCCAGCTATTACCATGTGTTCATAAGTTGTCAATCTTCACTAGTAACATGCATAATCCTACAAAACATATTTCCACTATGCTGGAGCAAAACTTTTGGGGCAAAGATGATCGCAGAAAAACGTTCTCCTCTTAATTCTAGTTTCTCTATCCTTGAAATTTACTTAATATATTTGAGACATCCTCTTAAACTACCCAAACTCCTCAGTCTGTACTGTACTTATGACTTATGAGCTCTCACTGTTCGTTTAACCATCACTGTTCGTTTAACCACACTACATTGTAATAAAGCATAGCATAATTTTCTTTTCAAATAAACTAGTAAAGCAGACTCAATTAGTTCCTCAGCATCTCGGGCAAAGAGAGAAATCAAAGTTAAAGTGCATTAGGCACGCCCTTACAAGAAACAATTTATTGACCACGAATTACAAAATCCCTTGCGCATCTTAACCATTCAATACAAAAGAGAATTCTGTTTCCCAGGTCTTCCCCAATATGTGATTTAACAATTGCAACTGCAAGTTATAATCCGAGTTCCAAGGTGTATGCCACCAGAATCAAGCCCTGGGCTAGTTATAAGATAGGCAATGGAGATACATGGGAGTAGACGAAGTATCTGCTTTTGTTCTTCACATTTTTAACCTTTTTATGTAACAAAGCAAAATACTGATCAATTCAAAACAACTAATGCCATTGTTTGCACTGATCTTTTCACTATACTAAACCCGTTCAATCTAGCATGTTCCTTGTAAAACTTGTACAAAAGATCCACGCTTGCAGAGATGGACTGAATAATGATTAACTCACCATCACACATAAAGTTTAACATGTGCTAAAAGAAAAAGTTCAAATCTTTGAGCTCAAGCATAAAATGATGCCAAATCTCACCAGTAAAAAGCTTAAAAGCTGTTGGCACACTTCTTCTCTGTGTAATCCAGAAAACATCTGCCTTTTTAGTCATGTACAATCCCGGATCAATAATAATTGGCTTTGCCCTTTGAAACCTTCAGAAATAAAAATCAAATTAAACCTAAATAACTAATCCTTAATTCTCAAACCCAAAATTAGAATCAACAACAACAACAACCAGTTAGGATAATAACTTACTCCTTCCAGCCAATTTTACTTGTGTGATCAATGAAGTTAAGATCCCGGGGCAAATACGAAAATGTATGAAGCAGATCTAATCAACCAAAAAAAATCAATTCAACGTCCTCATTAAACCCCATTTAATCAGAATTAAGGTACTAATTCACAAAAATAAAAAAGACAGGCTTTTTTTACCATCTTGAGTAACAAGTGGGTAATCAGAAGCACTGAGGTTAATGAACCAATCCCATTCACCACCTTCCTTGAGCAAAATGGCAGCAGCGTGAAGGGTATTCGCAACCATAGTGGGGCCCCGGTAAGTGACCAGATTAGCTTTAGTAATCATCCTTACATTCTTGAATTTATTAAAAATCGGGTGATTAGTCACATAATTACGCAGATCGAGTCGCTCTTCGGGTGATGACTCAACATCGAGATGCACAACGTACTGGTTATTCGGGTGGTACAGAGCTTGAAGGGTTCGCTTCGTCATGTTGCCGTCGCCGGCGGAGCCGGAGATGAGGTAAGCAAATCGCGGCGGCGGAGGAACGGCGGAGATGGGTAAAGGTTTAAGCTTTGATTCGACGAAGACGTTGGCGGCGGCTGAATAGGAAGAGTAGTAGCGATAAAGGGGTAATAAAGGAGTGCCGTCCGGTGAAGTTAGGGTTGTGAGGAATAAGAGGAAAAGGGAAACAATGGAGCCTATGGCTAGTGGAAAGATCCACTTCCGCTCCATTGTTGTTGGGTGTCTAAGGTGAAGATAATAGGTTTTCAGCTTCTTCATTTCAAATTTTAGGTGATCTGACTAAAATGAGGTGAAGCGATGGAGGAATATTGAAGCTGTTGTCATTGCTGTAAATGAAAGTCTAAAAATGGTGTAGATTTTAGAGACATCTGAACAATCTGAAGTGAGTTGTGTAATCTGAAGGGAAAATTTACAAGATTAAGTGAATCTCTGCAGGTGTAATCTTTTTGTGGGAGTGTTATAATATGGATTTTTGGATTTTTGCTAAAGAGGGTGGAACAGCGGTGGAGTGTAATTAGGTGGGAAGATGAAAAATGGAAGGTGTACTTAGCTGGTGCCAATATAGGAAGGCCGGCAAGTGCAGGGGAAGTATGTTTGTATTGTCTATTTTGAGATTTGAGCACTGTGGTTAGGGATGACTCTTCTTTTTATCATACTAATACCATATTGGAAACTCACTAGCCAGTTAATCCCGTAAAAATTAAAATCTCCAATTAAAAATAAAATAATTTTATCTATTTCATCACACCACTTGATTGTAGATCCCTTAAGTTGGAGGGGATAGCACGATATTTATTCATAATAAATTTAATTAATTATCTGAAAATCAAGATTGATAATCTGTTATACTAGATGAAACTACACTAATAAAAGAAAAAAATTAAACAAATGTGCTTTAAGTTAAATACATTTTGATTTTTTATTTTGGTTTGGTTTTGCGTACGTGTTTGAAGTGTCTACGGTTCACGGTCTCCAACCCGTGACAGAGGGGAATCATTTTATGACTTGTGACGTGTGAGCTTCTTTGAGTAATCTGGAAGGCTTGATTTATGATTTGGAATTTTTGTTTTGTAGTTGGAAATCAATCTATCTTGAACTCTTGTTTCGTTACCGCAAGAGAAATTTCTATAAATCAATATTGTTTACTGAATTATTAACTTTCTATAATTATTATATATATAATTATTTTTTATAATTATTATTTAATTATTATGATAGTGTATTTATATGTATACAATAGTAAAAAGTGCCTAAAATCAGGGCAGTCCAATTGTACGCGCATGTATTCGCGTCATGTATTCATGAATACAACAGTAAAAGGCATCTAAAATCATGGCAGTTCAGTTGTACGCACATATATTCACATGTATTTATACTGTTGTATTCATGAATACAGCAGTAAAAAACACCTAAAATCAAGGCAGTCCAATTGTATGCACATGTATTCGCGTCATGTATTCATGAATACAGCAGCAAAAAGCGCCTAAAATCATGGCAGTCCAGTTGTACGTGCATGTATTCGCGCCATGTATTCAAGAATACAGAAGCAAAAAGCGCCTAAAATCAGGGCAGTCCAGCTGTACGCGCATGTATTCACATGTATTCATGCTGATGTATTCATGAATACAGTTGTACGCGCATGTATTCACATATATTCGCATCATATATTCATGAATACAGTAACGACAATCCCTTAAAAATAGGTATGTCCATCTGTCTAAGAGAGAGGAAAAGTATAAATAACGTATTGCGTGCCTTATTTCATGAATCAATGGTAATATATACCATAAAATACTTATTTTGCTATAAAATATAAAAGGTACCTATAGAAAATAATATTTTAAAATAATTTTGGTTTATAATAAATATGATGTATATCTTTGTTATAGGAGTTAAAATTTTCTATTTGTCAAAGAGCTTGATTGGCCATCGCTAGCTAGTGGTGCGTAATAACGAATCTACTACTGTTGTTTTTTTAATTGTTGTCGTTACAACAATCGAATAAGAAAAATTGATTAATACTATAATTAGGAAAGAATATAATTGCCTGTCTAACTTTAAAATCATTATATTTTTGGTAAATAAATTTTTATTACTAATCGAAACTGATAGTTGGGCATGATGCCCAACATCAGGATCTACCTAAGCCAACCATATCATCTCATAGCTACATCGCATCTAACTACTATAACCACAAAAGTTAAAGGATAGAAATTAAATTCATCAAATTTCCTAGGTAATCTTGCCTACATTGTTCCTCTGCAATATACCTCTTGGATAATTTGTTTTATAATATGCTCCGAATTTGACCGTGTACATTGGAATACCCTTTGGTTTCTTTCTCTCCAAATGTAGTACACACTCGCTGCAAGTGTCATTCTGCATATCTCTGCCACAACTCTTCTTCCTCTTCAACCCACTTTAGTTTCTCTTGCCAATCCATTACCATTGTGCTTATTCCTTGCCAAGCTAAGACCTTTTTTCAAATATAGAAAAATATATCACATTGAAGAACAAGTGTGAAATACTTTCATTTCCAGTAACATATCACATTGAAAGAACAAGTGTGAAATACTCGTTCCCAATTTTACAGAGTGGACAAGCCAATGGAACCTCCATTCCCCATTGTATTAGTCTATCTGTAGTAAGCAATTTTCTATTGGGCCACAAGTCTTAATATGAATATCTAATTGGGAGCTAAAAATGAGAAGGCATTAAGTTAAAAGTTAAATTACCAAAATATCCCTTTTAATTATTAACCTATTTAAATTAAGTACCCAAATTAAAAAATAAAGCTTAGCAAACGGGCTTAAACAAGACGATTACTTATTGTTACGAAGAGATATGCTCCTTCACAAAGTTCCACATTCTGTAGTTATACCTCCAACGGAAAATTTCTCATTCAAACCACTTCACTTATTCACGTATTTTGTTCTTCTATTATCGCTTATTACTACTTTTATACTGTCAACGTTTGTTTTCATTTTGATTAGGAAGCCTCTAAATATGTTTGCAGGGACTGGAATCTAGTTTTACATTGAGACCCCATGTTATGGGCTCAAGATGAAAGGCTTGAAGAGTGCACCATCATGTGAGATTTAATTTCAATTTCATTTTTTGTTCACCAGCCCACCATAGAACCGGTTTCTCGGCATGCCTTCAGAGTAATATCTGTTGGTAAGACACTACCAAGAGATTCAGTAACATGAAAGGAAGTGAAAGAGATGAGTTCCATATCGTTGCATAAATTCATCCTAACATTGAGAAGATATGTACCAGCCAACAAGAGGTAAGTTTTTTATTTTGTCAAAATTATGTTATACATCTTGCTGTTTAATACGATATGTGGTTTATCATGTATTAAAAATTGTAATTTCGTAATATATGTAATTTGATGATGATAGTTGTTTACCCGAAAAATCGGATAACGTTAAATTTAGATATGGTTCTAAGGGTATGCAAATTTCTTTGATATAAAATGACAATACAGGTATTTTTGCTGTGAAAATAGAAAATAATGGAAGGGAAGACTGAAGAATATTAGAAAAACCAGCACAATGAAATCTTAATCTCCCCCCTTCCCCCCTATTGCAGTCTATCTCCCATTTTATAATAGAGGGTCACTACTTTATTTGTAACAACATAAAATAATACATATAGTGGAGAACCCATGATGGTTTGTCTCTCCCTTGATTCTCGCCAAGATTCTCTCCCTTGGTGCGGTTGTAACGGCTCTTGTCTTGCGAGCTTGGCACTGACTCGAGCTTAGTGCTAGATCGAATTCCCAGTCTTAGTTCGAGCTCGGTTCTACCTTGGAGCATCGATATTCGGGGCCTGTGTCGATCGTCGTTACCCCGTAGTCCGATCCAGACGCGGGTTCGATAATGATATCGAGTTTTGCGGTTGATTGGTCTTATGGCTCGAAGCTCGACGTCTCTACTTCGGAATTTGTCCGAGCTCGCCATGCGGATACTCTTCAATTGAAACGTTATTGTCTCAACCGGTCTTTATGACTGAGAATCGGTTTTGACCGTACACAGATAGTCCCCTCGTTCCTCGTAAAGGATGTGGCGAGGAACGATATGATTTCCCTGCGGCTCGATCAAATTTATGCCGACGTTTCTATCGAACCCGATCTCGACGTATGTAATGGCTGTCCCATCAGCTCGGTTTTTCCAAGGCATTTAATGTGTGTCAGACAGTGGTCGGCCATTGCTGATACCGAACCGTCATGCCTTAGTCTATAAATAATCTTTCTACACAACTTTTACCATTTTTGCGCCTTCTCTTCCTCCAAACTTTCCTATTTATCCTCTCTACTTTGCTGCTACGGGGCCGTTCATACCAGAATTTTGGTGATGTCTATTTCTTCCCTTGCACTCTTTCCTTTCAAACCAATGGCGAAAACTTCCAAAATTGTACCTCAGAAGGAAAAAACCTCTTCCTCACGGCTGTCTGATGATAAGGCGCCGGTGGAGCCGTCAGTTCATGACTATGTTCCTGGCCCGTGCATTTTGAAAACCGATTTTAAGGTTGAGAACCCTTCTTCCGTTTCGGGTCGATGTGAACACGTATCGATGTATACATGCTCTATAACGGAGGACCACCTCGAGGCCGTCCGAAAAGACTGCAACTGGGGCTCCGAGGTCGTGCTGCAAATTCCGTCTTCCGACGAGGATGTTACCACTTACGTGGAGGGGGTTTTAAGTGTTTATACTTATTCCTTCACACTGGGACCCGTCGACCCGGTGATTATTGATTTCTGCAAAAGGTATCAAGTCACCCTTGGCTAAATCCATCCCTCTTTATAGCGTATAGTGATCTTATTGCACTTCTTCTCTACCAAAGCCGGAGGGTTGGATTTTTCTCTGAACCACCTCATCCGACTGTATCGGCCTCAGATCTTTCGAGGACTAATCAGACTTCATCGTCGGGCATCGAAGGCATTGATGTCGAGCATCGATGAAAACAAGGATCGAGGTTGGATGGGTCGTTATATCCGAGTGAGGACCCGTGATATCATTTCGGAGGAGAAGATGTCGTTCCCTGAGGAATGGAATTTCGACCGTAAGTGATTTTTGTTCACTTTTCAGGTGCTTTTTTGATTTTTTTTGATGTCCTTCCCTGATGTTCTACTGCCCCTTGGATACCACAAGCGGTGCATGACCTCGAGGACTGGGTTCGGAAGTTGGCCTCGACCTCCTCTTACGCCGAGCGCGCTTGACGTGATTTGGCAAAAGGCAGATGGGAGGCCAAGAACTATGGTGAGGTTTGCTTCTTGTTTCCTTCGAAGTATTCTTTTCGTTCTATTCGTTACCGATTTCCTCTTGTGCAGGTGTAACCAGGGATGCCGTTTTGAGGCCTTCGAGCGGCGAGGAAAGAAACAAGTCCCTGGTCCCTAAATAGGGGGAAGATAAGAAGCGAAAAGCTTCCTCTCGGTTAGAGGACCCCAAGCCCAAAACTCGCAGGGTGAAGAGAAAAACAATTGCCCTTTTGATTGACTCGGTCCAACGAATGAGAGAAGAAGAA
Source organism: Nicotiana tabacum (assembly GCF_000715075.1). Classification (NCBI taxonomy): domain Eukaryota; kingdom Viridiplantae; phylum Streptophyta; class Magnoliopsida; order Solanales; family Solanaceae; genus Nicotiana; species Nicotiana tabacum. The sequence continues at coordinate 95,491,236 of NC_134096.1, read as the reverse complement.
GAAGAAGAAGAAGAAAATAGCTCCTCGTCTTTGGTAGTTCGGTCTACGGAGGCCATCGAGGTTGCCAGAGCTCCCGGGCCGATGGCGGCTGTACCTGTCGGGGTTGTTCCCGAAGACCAGAATCTCGATCGGAGTACTCCGAGCGATTTTCTTGGGGCTATGACAATGGGTGATTCGCCTTCTCTTCCATCTTTTTCTGAGGAGGCGCTGAAGGAAGCTCGAGAATTGAAGACTCCTGATATCGGCGCAGGCTCTAGTGCAAAGGATCCTTTTGGGGATTGTTTTACTGGAGTCGACAACGGTTCCGATATCGGTGACGCTTCTCTTTTATTGGAGGAGGCTCAGCATTTCATTACTCGAGTAATGATTCTTCCATACTTCGTTTATTTGTTCTTTTCCATACTTGACTTCATGTTTCTTACTGTGCAGGCCATTGGTAGGTTTCGAGTCGATTTTAGCCATTGTGAGGCCGAGCTCCGGAAGGTCTCAGGTGAGAGAGATGCCCTGCGGCTTCTTTGCAGCCAAAAGGACGAGGCTATAAAGGACCTCCAAGCGGATTTGGCTAAGGTCCGTGAAGAAGGGGTCGAGCTTGATAAGCAGGTGAGCCTCGTTCTGTTAAAGTATGGGTCTGACTCAACCGTGGAAGTTAACCCTTCGTTGTCTCAGTTGCAGCAAAAGATCGAAAAGATCGGGTTACTTCGAGAAGAAGTCGATCAAATTCGAGCTGAATGCAATCGGTGGAAGGAGACCCTCGACCGCCTGGCAGCGGAAAAAGAAACCATCTTAACAAAATTATTATCGGCCGACGTTCAACTTCGAAGTGTCAAGCAAAAGGGGTCGGTTCAAGCTAAGAAGATCGAGGAGCTTAAAACATGACTTGCTGAGGCTAAGGCGGAGGTTGAGTCGTCGAAAGTCTTGGCGGATAAGTCCATTGTTGTATATCGGGCTGATGCTGAGGCTGCTCAGATGGAGGCCCGGGAAGCGGCGAAGACCGCCGATACTTGAGCTCATTGGGTTGCCGAACTTTCTAAGTGTAGGTCTCGGAGAGAGACCCTCGAGGAGATACATGCTCGAGGTTTCGACCTTGCCGAAGAGGTAAAAAAGGCAAAAGAGCTCAAAGCGGAAGCTGAAGCCTTGGCTTCTGACGATGATGATGATGATGGTAGCAAAGCGGATCCGAGGACAGGGAAGAGCTCGACCAGGAAGCTTAGTTTCTAATTCTTGATGTTTGTACATTAATCTCGTAGGCAAATTTTGTATATACATGTGTAATCAGGTCGACTTGTTTTTGTTTTGTGAAGACTTTTAATCGAATGTTGACCTTGTAGTTTCTCTGATCGATCAGATTTGTAGCCCTTGGGTTTGCTTGTTGAGTCGATGATTCAAACTTTGAAGGAACATAATCCATAGGCGTAATGTAATAGTTGAGTTAATGTAAAAATAGTAGCTTATTAGCCGTCGAGTGAATGTTTTGAACTTAAAATATTGTAGTCCGTAGGCGTAATGGTCGAGTGAGTGCTTGCTCGAACTCGGAATAACAGTAGCCCGTAGGCTTAATAATCGAGTGAATGTTTCGAACTTGAGATCATGTGGCCCGTAGGCTTAATATTCGAGTGATTATTTCGAACTTGGAATGAAAGTAGCCCGTAGGCTTAATGGTCGAGTGAGAGCTTGCTAGAACTCGGAATAACAGTAGCCCGTAGGCTTAATATTCGAGTGAATGTTTTGAACTCGAGATAATATGGCCCGTAGGTTTAATTGTCGAGTGAGAGCTTGCTCGAACTCGGAATAACAGTAGCCCGTAGGCTTAATGGTCGAGTGAATGTTTCGAACTCGAGATAATGTGGCTCGTAGGCTTAATGGTCGAGTGAGTGCTTGCTCGAACTCGGAATAACAGTAGCCCGTAGGCTTAATGGTCGAGTGAATGTTTCGAACTCGAGATAATGTGGCTCGTAGGCTTAATGGTCGAGTGAGTGCTTGCTCGAACTCGGAATAACAGTAGCCCGTAGGCTTAATATTCGAGTGAATGTTTCGAACTCGGAATATAAGTAGCCCGTAGGCTTAATAGTTGAGTGAGTGCTTGCTCGAACTCGGAATAATAGTAGCCCGTAAGCTTAATATTCGAGTGAATCTTAATTCTGGTTGAACAATAAATCTCAAGTCATTGCACATGTGTTTATGTTTGGGCCAATCTATATGAGCATGGTTCATTTTGACCATTTGGCTCTTACAATTTTTCCTGTTGGAACCCTATTGTTGTGAGATGACTTTCTTGTATCTGAACTCGATGTATTTGAGGGCCCTGATGCCCCCCCGGTATTCGAGGTCTGTCGGAAAGCGGCCTCGGATATTGTTGAAAGTGCAACACGATCGATGGTTGCCTCATTAAAAACCTTGCCGAAAAACCCATTTGGGAGAAAAACGGTCTAAGGGAAAAAGAGTGCAATGCGTGCTCTTGATTGGAAAATCTTCTTCAGCTCTCGTTCGGACTTCTGCATGGGTTAGTTAGATGAATATGGAAAGGTCGTGCCTTAGCAGTAGTACCGTTTTAGATGTGATACATTCCAACTGCTTGATAGCTGTTTGTCGTTGATGATGTCCAGCCTGTATGATCCTTTTCCAACGTTCTCGAGCACCTGGTATGGTCCTTCCCAATTTGGTCCCAATTTTCCTTCGTTTGGATTCCGAGTATTGATGGTGACCTTTCTTAACACTAAGTCCCCGGGCTTGAAATGGCGGAGTTTAGTTCTTCGGTTATAGTACCTTTTGATTCGTTGCTTTTGGGCGGCCAGTCAGATGAGGGCAGCTTCTCGCCCTTCGTCCGATAATTCAAGGCTGGTGTTCATGGCCTCGTTATTTGATTCTTCTGTCATGAATCGAAATCTGGGACTAGGTTCACCGACTTCGACTGGTATCAATGCTTCGGAACCATATACTAAGGAGAATGGGGTCGCCCCCGTACTGGATTTTGATGTTGTTCGGTATGCCCAAAGGACTTCGGGCAGGATTTCTCTCCATTTTCCTTTCGCGTCGTTCAATCTCTTCTTCAGGTTTTGAAGAATAGTCTTGTTCATTGATTCGGCTTGACCGTTCCCACTGGGGTGGTAGGGTGTTGATAATATCCTTCTTATTTTGTGATCTTCAAGGAATTTTGTGATTTTGCTGCCAACGAATTGCTTCCCATTGTCGTATACTATTTCGGCAGGTATCCCGAATCGCCATATGATATGATCCCAAATAAATTCTATGACTTCTTTCTCTCTTATTTTCTCGAACGCCCGCGCTTCAACCCACTTAGAAAAATAGTCAGTCATAAATAAAATAAATTTGGCTTTACCTGGGGTCGACGACAGAGGGCCGACGATGTCCATCCCTCATTTCATGAATGGCCACGGGGATAGGACCGAGTGAAGTTGATCCCCGACTTGATGGATCATTGGCGCAAACCTCTGACATTTATCACATTTAAGAACAAATTCTTTCGCATCTTTGCCCATATCGATCCAATAATACCCCGCTCTGATCACTTTTCGGACTAATGTGTCGGCGCCGGAGTGATTGCTACAAGTGCCCTCGTGTACTTCCCGGAGGATATAATTGGTATCTCCCGGACCCACACATACCGCCATCGGTCCATCGAATATTCTTCGATATAGTTTTCCGTCCGCAGCCAACGTAAATCGAGCAGCTTTAGTCTGTAGGGCCCTGGAATCTTTAGGGTCTGAAGGGAGCTTTCCATTTTTTAAGTACTCAATATACTTGTTTCTCCAATCCCAGGTTAAGCTAGTAGAATTTATTTCGGTGTGCCCTTCTTCGATTACCGACCTTGAAAGTTAGACGACAGTCCCCGAGCTCAAATCACCTACCTCGACCGACGATCCCAAATTTGCTAGAGCATCGGCCTTATTATTCCGTTCTCGGGGGACATGCTGTAGGGTCCATTGTTTGAAATGGTGTAAGGTGATAAGCAGTTTGTCCAAATACCTTTGCATCCTACCTTCTCTGACTTCGAAGGTTTTGTTTACTTGACTCACCACCAGCAAAGAGTCACAATGCGCCTCAATGACTTCTGCTCCCAAGTTTCTAACTAGTTCGAGACCTACAATCATGGCTTCATACTCGGCCTCGTTATTAGTTAACCTGATAGTTTTAATAGCTTGCCTAATAATGTTACCTGTGGGGGGGGTTTTAAAACTATGCCTAACCCGGACCCCTTTATATTCGAAGCACCGTCCATAAAAAGCATCCATACCCCGGACGATATATCTGATTTCAAAAGGAGTTCCCTTTCGACTTCGGGTATGAGGGTTGGCGTGAAGTCGGCCACGAAGTCTGCCAAATTTTGAGACTTGATGGCCGTGCGGGATTGATATTCGATATCGTATCCACTGAGTTCGATGGCCCATTTAGCCAATCGGCCTGATAGTTCGGGCCTATGTAAGATATTTCAGAGTGGGTAGGTGGTTAATACGCTTATGGGGTGACATTGGAAATACGACCTTAACTTTCTAGATGCGCTTACCAGGGCAAGTGCCAATTTTTCTAAGTGCGGATACCTAGTTTCCGCTTCTCCTAAGGTCTGACTCACGTAATAAACGGGAAATTTCGTACCTTGCTCTTCTCGAACTAGGACGCTGCTTACGGCGACTTACGATACCGCCAAGTACAGGTAGAGCTGCTCGTTCGCTTTCGGAGTATGAAGCAGTGGCGGGCTCTAGAGGTATCATTTCAATTCCTGTAACATTTGTTGGAATTCTGGCATCCAGGCGAAGTCGTTCTTTTTTTTGAGTAGGAAGAAAAATTTGTGACTTCGATCCGATGATCTTGAAATGAACCGGCCTAAGGCTGCAATTCTTCCCGTTAACCTTTGTACAGCTTTCACGTTGTCCACGATGGTGATGTCTTCGATGGCCTTGATTTTGTCGGGGTTGATCTCAATTCCCCGATTTGAGACCATGAAGCTGAGGAACTTGCCCGAACCGACCCCGAAAGCATATTTTTCGGGGTTGAGCTTCATGTTGAATTTCCTCAGAATCTTGAACATTTCCTGCAAATGGGCCAAATGGTCCTCTACGCGCAGGGACTTAACTAACATGTCATCAATATAAACTTCCATTGTTTTACCTATTTGTTCTTCGAACATTCTGTTTACTAGGCGTTGATAAGTAGCTTCTGCATTTTTTAGCCCGAAGGGCATTACGTTATAACAATATGTTCCATATCGGGTCACAAATGAAGTCTTTTCCCGATCGTCCGGATTCATCTAAATTTGATTATACCCGAAATAGGCGTCGAGAAAGGTGAGAATCTCGTGGCCGGCCGTGGCGTCGATCATACGATCGATGTTGGGCAGTGGAAAGGAATCTTTGGGGCATGCTTTGTTCAAATCCTTATAGTCCACACACATTCTAAGTTTGTTTCCTTTTTTAGGCACAACAACCACATTGGCTAACCATTCGGGGTATTTTACTTCCCGAATGGACCCTATCTTGAGAAGTTTGGTTACCTCATCCTTTATGAATGCGTGCTTTTCCTCGGACTGGGGCCTCTTTTTTTGCTTCACCGGTCTGAACATAGGGTTCAAGCTTAGCTGGTGCGCCGTTATGTCCGGCGGGATCCCTGTTATATCTAGATGGGACCAGGCATAACAATCGATGTTATTGATAAGAAATTGAATGAGTTTCTTCCTGAGTTCGGGGCTCAAATCCGTTCCTAGGTATACCTTTTGTTCGGGCTAGTGTTCGATCAGTATGATTTGCTCCAGTTCCTCAATTGTTGATTTGGTGGCATCGAAATCATCGGGGGTTACGAAGGATCAAGGGATCCATCGATCATTATCGTCCTCTTCAACGTTTTGCTTACCTGGTCGGGTCGAAGCCAATGTCTGTGATTGCTATTTGGCGCTCAGCTTTGAACCTGATCCTTTCATTGGTGAAGGTGAGGATATTGATTTTGCTTCTTCAACGGAGAACATTTCCTTTGCGGCCTGTTGTTCCCCGTACACTACCTTGATACCTTCCGATGTTGGGAATTTGAGGACCTGGTGTAGGGTCGAGGGTACGTCTCTCATGCTGTGGATCCACGGCCTTCCGAAGAGGGCTTTATATCTCATATCACCTTCGATTACGTGAAACTTTGTTTGCTGGATGGTTCCGACTACGTTTATTGGTAGGGTGATCTCGCCTTTAGTGGTTTCATATACCATATTAAATCTGTTTAGAATCAGAGTTGCGGGTACGACCTGATCCTGTAGGCCGAGCTGTTCTATGACCCTCGATCTGATGATATTGGCCAAGCTACCTGGATCAATTAACACACGCTTAATCTTAGTTTTATTCATGAGTACGGATATTACTAGCGCGTCGTTATGGGGTTGGATGATTCCCTCTGTATCTTCATCACTAAAGGATAAAGTCCCTGCGGGTGCATGATCTTGGGTTCGAGATCGCTTCACAATCGACGTTTTAGCGTGATTAAGCATCGGTCCGTGGGGGGCATAGACGCCGCCAACGATCATGTGAATGACGTGTTGCGGCTCTTCTGGCTCGTTTCGCTTACTGAATTCCTTGTCTCTAAAATGGTTCTTCGCCCTATCGCTCAGAAATTCCCGAAGGTGCCCTTTATTAAATAAGCGGGCCACTTCCTCTCTTAGTTGCCTGCAATCTTCTGTTTTGTGACTATGGGTGCCATGATATTCGCACATTTGATTGGGATTCCTTTGGGCAGGATCAGTTTGCATGGGTCGAGGCCATCTAGTGTCTTTGATGCGTCCGATGGCCGATACGATGGCGGATGTACCAATGTTGAAATTATACTCCGATAGTCAAGGAATTTCTATAGGATCTGTATATTTATCAAAGCCGCTCTTGCTCATAAGTCCCCGAGAAATTTGCCCCCGATCAATCCTTCGGTTGTTCCGAACCGTGTCACGTGCTGAACTGTTGTTCATCCGATCTGTGTCGTACGGTTGGTATCGATCTCTATTCGACCTTTGCTCTCTGTTGGCTTCCCTTTGATTTTTAGTGGTTGTGTGGTTCTGTCGTACGAGCCCATATGGAACTCCCAATTGATCATCTTCGACCCTGATTTTTGATTGGTACCGGTTGTGTACATCTGCCCAAGTTATTGCAGGGTACTCGATCAAATTTTGTTTTAGCCGACGTGATGCTGTCGAGCTTAGCCCGTTCAGTCCTTGGGTGAAAGCTTGTACGGCCCAATCGTCTGTGACCGGTGGCAAGTCCATACGCTCTATTTGAAATCGGGATACGAATTCCCTCAGCATCTCGTTACCCCTTTGCTTTACTTTGAAGAGGTCCGATTTTCTTGTTGCAACCTTTATGGCACCAGCATGTGCTTTTACGAATGAGTCCGCTAACATGGCGAAAGAATCAATGGAATTCGGCGGTAAGTTGTGATACCAGATCATCGCTCCTTTTGCGAGGGTCTCTCCGAACTTTTTCAATAACACGGATTCTATTTCATCATCCTCCAAATCGTTGCCTTTGATGGCGCATGTGTAGGAGGTGACGTGTTCGTTAGGATCGGTCGTACCGTTATATTTGGGAATTTCGGGCATACGGAATTTTTTGGGGATTGGTTTTGGGGCCGCGCTCGAGGGAAAAGGCTTTTGTATGAATTTTTTCGAATCGAGCCCTTTTATCATTGGCGGAGCCCCCGGAATTTGATCGACCCTAGCATTATACGTTTTCACATTTTTGTCGTTGGTTTCGACTCGCTTCGTGAGTTCCTCGAGCAATTTAGCAATTTCAGGAGCAATCCCCGATTTCCGCTCGTTCGATTTCACTACGGCGGGTTCCATTCTGGGTGTGACTTCTCGAAGAAGCGGATTGGAGTTCGGCCCGCTTTACGTATGGGTTCGGCTCTGCAACTGAGCTATTGCTGCTTGTTGGGCTTGCAACATTTCAAAAATCATACGCAAGCTGACCCCGATTTCTCCCATGCTGTAAGTGTCTCGGGCTATAGACCGAGCACCGCCCTGAACGCTCCTCTCTGGTTCGGAACGTTGATTCGCTTCTAGAGCTATTTGCTAATTGATATCCAGTGGTACTTCGGCTCAAATTTCGGGTTCTTCGATTCGAGCCTCGTTATCGTTGTTAGGTAGCCTTCCGGCCCCGGGCACCAAGTTGTTGGTTTCATCTTGAAGGCCGGCTTCGAGGTCGATAGGTAGAGCCATGGCTGATTCGAAGTTGTAAGCTGGAGTGTACTGTAGATTTATATCAGACAATGACCGTTACCCTTAGCCCCACGGTAGGCGCCAAACTGTTTATCCGAAAAATCGGATAACATTAAATTTAGATATGGTTCTAAGGGTATGCAAATTTCTTTGATATAAAATGACAATACAGGTATTTTTGCTGTGAAAATGGAAAATGATGGAAGGGAAGACTGAAGAATATTAGAAGAACCAGCACAATGAAATCTTAATCTCCCCCCTCCCCCCTATTGCAGTCTATCTCCCCTTTTATAGTAGAGGGTCACTACTTTATTTGTAACTACATAAAATAATACATATAGTGGAGAACCCATGATGGTTTGTCTCTCCCTTGATTCTCGCCAAGATTCTCTCCCTTGGTGCGGTTATAACGGCTCTTGTCTTGCGAGCTTGGTGCTAGATTGAATCCCAATCTTAGTTCGAGCTCGGTTCTGCCTTGGAGTATCGATATTCGGGGCCTGTGTCGGTCGTCGTTATCCCGTAGTCCGATCCGGACGCGGGTTCGATAATAATATCGAGTTTTGCGGTTGATTGGTCTTATGGCTCGAAGCTCGATGTCTCTACTTCGGAATTCGTCCGAGCTCGCCATGCGGATACCCTTCGATTGAAACATTATTGTCTCGACCGGTCTTTATGACTGAGAATCGGTTTTGACCGTGCACAATAGTTAGATAGAGAGTTAGAGACAACTTTTTGTCAACGGGCTTACTTGGCCCACTGACAGAAAGTAAACTTCAATCTGTTTTTGGCTTCTGATGTTAAGGACTCTATGATGGAATACATGGTGAGGATGCAGAGACTGCGGAAGAAACGGATACTGAGATGAGGGTAAGGTCTCGGTATTTTCAGTAATTAAGCTTTGCTGTCATTCTTTTGATTTCTTTGTTCTGTAATTCTTTGTTGTAGTGAGACTAGTGTGATTTGTTTGAGTTTCCTGAAAGATTTGACTGCTTAGTAGAGGAAGAAATAAATTATTTTTTTCTTCACATGAAAGCAGAAGAAGTAACAAATTTTATGTCTGGTACTCTGTGCTAATTATGAAAAAATTAATACCCATTAATTTATGAAAAAGATAACACTAGACTTTAGAATCTCACTTGGATTTCAATTGGAATTGGAGATGACAACTGAGAAATACCATGGAGTTATATTGACATATTAGAGAAATTTTCAAGCAGTCATATGGTACATTGAAGATGAAAGATAAAAATTTGAAGGCATAACAGGGGAAGAAATTCTAAGATGTCTTCTTCATAATTTGTAAAAGAAAATTCTTGTGTTTGACCTCTTCATTTTTGCATTTGACAATGCCACTATTTGTGTCATTAGCCATATAGTATTTATTCCTTTTTCAAGCATCCAAGTGAATATTTTAAAATCACTGGTATGGATGTAAGATTATTAGTTGGAACCTTAATTTCTAAAGTCAATGTGATACAATATTCAACCATATTTATATGGCATGACTTGTGTGTAGGCCTCTTCAGTTCATCCATTAAAGGTTGATAGTTTTTTAAGAGGAAGAGATTCATATGTCACACTTAGAGATCTCACCGCCAGAATTACTTCTATGAGGTTAGAGTTACTTCTTTTTCTTTTTCTATGGTCCAAGTGAGATTTAAAAGTTAGCGCAGCAAAATTAAGTCGTAGAGAAGACGAATACGTTGAATACGTCTATGCGTTACAAGATAGGAAATATTCTTAGGAAGCTATAGATTAACCATTGGAGGTCAAGCATTTGATGAGTGAAAATTAGTTTTTAAATCGTTTTCCTTTATTTACTTCACACTTCTTCCAAGATAGACTTGAAGGATAAGTTGTAACTGATATTTCTGTTTGTAAGTGTGACTATTGAGAAGATTTCACTCTACGCTAGCTATTTCATTTATTAAGTTATGAATTCTTTTTCTTACCTAATTAAACAAGTCAATGCATTTATGCGGGTAGGTTCTTTCTCATTATAAGCTAATGTGCCTGTCCACCGAGATTTTTAGATTTCGAATTTGGGAGACGACAATTACTTAAAACATGGCAGAAACTTTAAGACATGAAATATTTGCCATCATAGTTGATGTTACTCATATTCACATTAAAAAAAAAAAAATTGTTGTTGAAATATTCCAAAACAAGGAAATAGTGATCAAGCTAAGTATTTGATATATCAGAAGAATTGTTATTTCTTCGAACACTACTTTGTTGCGTTGAGCTTCACATTGATGAGAGTTTGATTTACTTTGTTCTTCATGTATAATTATTTACAGCTTGTTTGGATGGTTGTTACATATCGTTTCATAATATATCATATTATATTGTACTATATCGTTTCATAAATATAATGTTTGGATAGATTGTGTCATTTGCCGTCGTTTTATGATGAATAAACTTGCAATATTACAAAGAAAAATTATAATACGGTATATAAAAAGGTAGGGTAAATGATAAAATAAAATTATTTAATAATAATGAAGGGTGAGATTGAGAGAAAAAGACAAAGTAACGACACGGCCACACCAAATCGGTCGTTACCTAAAGTGGCATATTTCATTGTTATGTAACGACGGATTTAACGATACAATATAATAAAATTTAAGTAACAATCAAAACAAACATCGTATTTAAAGCAACAATACGATACAATACAATAGGTAACAACCATCCAAACAAGTTGTTATTCAAAACTTCTGCTTTAGTTGTATCGATTTTATTTTACAAATTGTTTACTCCATTATCGAGCATACACGTGCAACGCACGTGTCGAAAAACTAGTATATATTAAAAATGGGAGCCCTGAAATCAAAAAGTCAAATTACTTAAATGCCCTTTAATTAACCTATTTTATTTTAAGAAAAATATATATCGTATCAATTTTTTAATCAATAAAAAAAACTAAAATAACTAAACCTAAACACCCCTTCATTAATAGTCACAACCATTTAGATACATAACTCCTTAATATACATACCTATTAGCATGTATCAATAAGAGTCCATCATGAATCTGTTATGGTGGGTATCATTTTCTTATGCTTTTGCGTCAGGTGTGAACAATGAAATTAGTTAATAGTCCGAATTAATTTGTTATTAACAAAATAAGGGTAAACTGCATTCTATTCATCTTCATAAGTAAACTTTTTTTCCCTTCCTTTTATACTGTCAAGGACAAATTATCTAACTTCCTGTTTTATTTTCATTATCTTGCTTAACGCTTACACCATTCCAACCCAACCTTCATTCTTCTTCTGAAGGGTCACAACCATTCAAATAATTATCTTACCACTTCAAAAATATTCTCTCCACTGACATTCCAGAATAGTTTTATTCGATTTTTCAAAATTTCACAAAGTTAACTTGAGATTTTCTATTTAACCAAGCTATGATTAGCGCTTATATAAGTGATAGAGGCCTACTTAAAGGGTAAGTTTTATACAATTTCTTATATTTTTCTTGTTTCGTACATGAGATCGATGAAGGTGAATAAGTTGATGAATATATATATATATATATATATATAAGTTTAAAGAAATAATACTATATTCTGATTTGAAAATATGAATAATTCACATGAGGTTGCTTCCAAAACCAATTGACATATTATGGGAGGAACAATATAAGATTTTATACAACTCTCATTGATGGTATAAGATTTGATACAACGAACCATTTGAAATGATTTATACTAACAACACCATTGCAAAGAATTTGACAATGATATTTCTATCCGAAATTATTCTAACGTTTTTGTATTTTTGGAAGAGACAAAATTTTTAGTAACGATACTATATATCTTTGGAATTTATGAATTATTCTTCGTACATAATTACTTGATATTTATCATTAATTTTAATCTCATGCCTTTTAGATGTAGTTTACATGTTAGAAACGGTAAACCACTTATTGGAGAAGAACCAAACAGGAGAAAAAAGATAATAGTTGCATGTGAAATGTAAGTTAAAATTTCACAAATATACAAGAAAACGTTGTTCATTTGATGTACTACATATGTCATCACCCAAAATCCACTATAGATCGTGATGGCGCCTAACGTTGCCGTCAGGCAAGTCAACGATGATTAATCCACTTAATTACTCATTTTTATTCCTTTTGAAATCATAATTTCCATTAATTAAATAGTATGAAATAGAATTTACAGAGTGGAACGATAATAATTACGTGAACTACCATACTAAACATCCAGTAGGAACTCCCAAAACTCGGTGTCACAAGTGCATAAGCATCAATTAGGAAATATGATAAAATACAACATCTGTCTGGAATATAAATTAGACAGGAGAATGTAAATAACACTGATGGAGACTATGTGTGTTGCGGACTCGTAACATAGGATGCAACTCACCTAAGTCCCTGCAATAGCCGCACCTCTGCGCCCACAAGACCACTAGCCATATAGGTACCTGCACAAAATATGCAGCAAGTATAGCATGAGTACGTAAAACATATATACCCAGTAAGTATCTAGTCTAATCTCGAAGAAGTAGTGACGAGGGGTCGACTTCGACGCTTACTATGGGCTAACAATAAAAATACCAAAAATTATAATTAAGCATGGATTATGTAAATACAGCTGAAAACTCAATAATAAGAAATAAATAAATAATTCTTTCACTGATAGTAAATTCCAAATTAATTTCCATCATTTTACAAATTAATCTCTCAAGCCAATGAAACAATATCAATTATAATTGGACTCCAAGAATTATTACGCATGAATTATGCCAAGGTCGTACGGCCCGATCCAACATACAAATATATAAAATGTGCACTATCGAGGGTCGAACGACACGAATCATAGATGCAACTATCTGCTACCGAGGCGTTCGGCCCGCTCTACGAGAAGAGAAAATACTTTATTATCAACCGATTCAAGATTATTAAGAAGCTAATATTCAAAGAAACACCAATTCTCATTAACAGTCAAGTGACCCGTCCAAAACTCAAGTAAATGAAATTTAACCTTTTACAATTCCTTTATCAAGTTCCAATATGATTTAAGCGATTAAATTAACAAGTAGGATGCAAACATCACAAGTATAACATGATTTGTGTCCTAGACTACCCGGACATAAGCATAATTAGTATCTACATGCGGACTCTCGTCATCTCGTGCATAGGCAACCCCCACAAATAGAAGCACATATTAAATCAATTCACCTATGGGGTTAATTCCCTCTTACAAGGTTAGAAAAGAGTCTTACCTCGATCCGAAGTTTTATAACCGGCTCCAATGCTTTTCTAACAACTCAAACCGGCGCCCATCGCTCCAAAACTAGTAAATGAATGTGAAATTCCATGAACATATACTCTAATATTCATAATAAATCAATTTATAATAATTTTTAACTCCGCTCGAAAAATTGATGAACTCACCCTCGGGCCCACGTGCCCGGATTCCGAAAATATTTCGAAGATAAACTTCACCCATAACACCACGAACTCAAATATATAACTTATTCCAAATTCCACGTTCAATTTCGTGGTAAAAATCCAAAAATATCATTTTCTAGGTTTCTTTCAAAATCTCACAATTTCTACCAAATTTTCATGCTTGAATCCATATAAAAATTATATATTTAACTCACAATGTGAAGAAATCACTTACTCCATTATAGTTGATGAAGATGACACTCCAAAAGTGCTCCAAAATAGGCTTCCATGGACGAAATGAGATGAAAATGGGCCAAACCCTCGTTTTAAAATACACACTGCCCCACCCGACCTTCGCACCTGCGGAATAGTAGCCGCTCCTGTGGCTCCGCACCTGCGGATAATCCATCGCAGGTGCGGCTTCAGCACAACCCAACAACCCTCACTTATTCGCCCAAAGTAGCGCACCTGCGCTTCCGCTTCTGCGGGCCTCAAGCGCTTCTGCGCTCGTGCACCTGCGCCTCCTTTTCTGCTTCTGCGGCCCAGGCCTTCTTGGCCAACCCCCGCTTTTGCGCTCCAACGGTCGCATCTGCGATCTCGCAGGTGCGGAAAATCCTTCGCACCTGCGGCCTCTGCCCAGTTCACTCCCAGTCACTTCTGTGGTCCACTTCCTCGCTTCTGCGAGGCCGCTTCTGCGATGAATCTTCCGCATAAGCAGTTACACCAGCAACCAAATTTTCCAGCTTCTCCTTAAGTCCAAAAATCGATCTGTTAACCATCTAGAATCCACCCTAGGTCCCCAGAACCTCAACTAAACCTACCGACAAGTCCTAAAATACTATACGGACTTAGTCGAGCCTTCAAATCACATCAAACAATATCGGAACTATGAACCGACGATCGAAATCCTTCTTTAACTTTCAAACTTTGACGAATGCATCCAAACCATACCAAAATATTCCGGAATGATGCCAAAATTTGCGCACAAGTCATAAATCACAATACGAACCTATTCCACGGCTCAGAATCTCCAACGAACATCGATAACACCAAGGTCTCGCCTCGAACCAAACTTAAGAAATTCCTAAACCTTCAAAATGCCAACCTTCCATAATAAGCGCCAAAATACTCCCGGACGACCCGATACTCAACCCGAACATACGCCCAAGTCTGAAATCATCATACTAACCTGTTGGAACCTTCAAATCCTGATTCTGAGGTTATTTACTTAAAAGTCAAACCTTAGTCAATTCCTCCAACTTAAAGCTTCCAAAATTAAAATTTTCTTTCCAAATCAACTCTGAACTTCCCGAAATTCAATTCCGACCACACGTACTAATAAAAATACCCGAAGTGAAGCTACTCAAGGCCTCAAACTGCTGTATGACACAGTAGAGCTCAAAATGACCGGTCGGGTCGTTACATTCTCTCCCACTTAAACATACGTTCGTCTTCGAACGTGGTAAGAACTGCTTCGGAGTTGTCCAAAATCTCTGTTTAACACCTCGTGCACTTACCTGTACCACCACAACCCAGTTGAACACATTAGCTAGAGCCGGACTGAAGAGTTTCCTTTTTTTATTTAGTTAATAAGCCTTCGAACCAAATTCCAACCTTCGAATTTCTCTACAATGCCTGATTCTAACACACGAACGTCGTGCCAATCACCACACATTGTACCAAAACATGATCATGCATCTATGCGGAAATCACACCACGCACCACATAAGTCGATTTCCCATAATAACATCCCCTAACCACAATAGCTGAAATTTTACGAATATGATGCCGGAATACACCTCGTAATACAAATAAGCCCAATTTAAATCCTCACAATATTGCCACTGCAGAGAAGATGCGTAGAAATTCATAACCACCTGCCGAATCAATCAAATCATGTTGTCGCTTCTCCTAACAAGGACCATAGCCTCGTTCTAAACCGAATAACGATATTCTCACTTTAATATGCCTTATATAAATATGATCGCACTGATCCCGGGTCCAATAAACTCGTCTCACCCAGTACAAGCTGCTCCGACAATAAGCCACTGCAAACACTATCTAAGATTTCAAATGACGCCATCAATGCGCCTACAAGCTACAACTGGAATATGACACATAAGGAAGAACGAACTCTGAAAAAGAACTATCCAGCCCGTGTAACGAATAAAACGACCATCAAATACTATGAGCCTTTCTCAGAGGATGGAAAATAAAATACACAAGAATAAATACATGGAACCGTACTCAACATCTCACTATTGCGGCGTTCAACCCGATCCACACATAATAACGTTGTGGCATGCAACCCGATCCAAACAACATACCCGTGGCGGCGTGCCACCCGATCCACACATGACAATAAATGAGGAAGTACCCATCAAGCCAAAATGCCCATACCTATGAAATACCCGAATATCAACCACGAGCATAACTAGTGCAAAAATACAACCCTGGGGAGACAGATAGTGCCATACGCTACTAAACCCAAGCACAACTAAGGTGCGATGAATGACCTGTATCTCGAGAGCCATCCTGCTCATATAACACCACAAGCTACATGTGACCACATCACACGTGCGAATAATCAAGCTGTCTCACAACCCAAATGGCACAGTGGAGGGTTACATGGAATAGCTGACGACAGAAATAACATCCAATGTTTGAAGACTCCTCCATAAGAAACGCTATGCTAAATGAACCCACTCGGCCTGGTATAGAGCACAATCCATATTTATACCCATCAACGGACCTCAAGCCGATTCTAATCATACCATGCTGGGCAAATAACCTTTCAAGGACCCACAATGAACTATTCATGACACATAAGAACAGCCGTCAAATTAGGAACAAACTCACAGCAGGCATCAACTCTGGCATTTGCGATATTACCATAACGTCCATACTTGATTTCAATCTGTAACAATCAAGAGACCAACATGTCACACTTATACAAATCCCTCGTGTGGTACGCTTCCACGACCTTCCGCTCAGGTAGTAAGGTCCGCACTTCTATACCACCAACTGTTCAAATTCTGCAAAACGAATCAAAAATTCGCAAGTCAGTATACAAAGCCTCTTCCATAGAACACCATCCTCAGGTGACACTAAAGAAAATGTCAGCTTACTCTGAACATCTAAATTCACTCATGCTCATCCGAGCTCGTAACATTCTATTAACACCGAACCGCAACCGTGACCTTCAGGTTCCAGTCCCCATACTGCTCACTGCACCTATCATGCCGCTATACAAGATTACCAGAACTCATCATAACTCCTAAACTACTAGTAAAATAAACACTTCCTTGGCTAGAAAACTTTTCACTCAGCTCACTTCAGAAGAACCAACGCAACACGTAACTGAATTCTCAAACCGTAGAAACCTCAAGTCATGATCTAGACTGCCATAACTCTTCCGGAGTCCATTTACACAATAAAGCCATTCAAATCAAATACCTTCCAAATCAACCAAGTTGTGGTAGCGCTCAAGCCCAAGTGTACAACCACAAACTACATGTATAACTTCACGCTGAAGAAACTGATCGCTGCCACAATCATACTGATTCAACCATTACTAACCGACCCAACTTCTTCCAATTTATTCTCGACATGCCTTAGAAATAATAATAGCTCCATTCAAACCTAACAAACCAAATCCGCACTCGTTCCGAGTGAACCGTATCACGAGACCACATTGTCTTATTACTCACGAATCATCTCATATTCTCCTTACGCGTATAATAGCATCTCCAACTGGTTCACCTATTCTACAAGACCTTCTGCGAATCCGAAACTATTTCCTCCTTTCCTCCAATACTACACTGCATACCCAATGATAACATAGAATATCCCAAGTCCTTAGGCACTGCACTTAAATTCTTGAACCCACTAGGACCACTATTGAGAGTCCCCCACTCTGACTTGGTCCCGAATATAAGCTGAACTCTCTCTAATACACTGTTAGCACGGGAACACCCTATCAAATAATCACCCGACTGAATTCTTTTCCTTATACATAACCCCCACAAGAGCCATAAACTCCGAGTCTTCCCAAAACCTGAACATGAATCGATAAGGCCAAGTATAGCACACATTCCTCAAATCCATTGCTCGAATTACCACTGATGTTTTCTTTCCTTAGTCATAATAACCCACCAATATACCGATGACCAGAAACCGCACAAGTAGACAACCACGTGATCCAACCTTAGACGTTGGGGCTCCCCTACTTAGCTTGAAGCTACAATTTCATAACCCTGGAACCCATAAGAATTCCTCCTTCCAAATTACTATGCTCTCGCACAATCAACCCGCCAAATTTCTCGAATTTTTTATGTTAAACATTTCATGAACATTATGAATCCCTAAACACATTCACACATTCGACCTCTTACCGGATAGCCAGTAAAATTCTTCGTAGAAGTTTCATCAACACCACGCAACCGCTAACCTGCTCACAGGAGATAACCCATCTGTGAAAATTCCATGCTGACATCTTCTAACGACACTAAACTGGGTACAATTACTATGAAATCAGTAAACCCTCCTGAGCCTGTGCTCGTTTACCAGCTGTACAAGTCTGTTCACCCCCCCCCCCCATTGACATCAACTAAAAGTGTGACAATACATTCCAATACGAAGTCTTGTTGCATTCCCCTTTCATATCAAGCAAACTCTTTTCTGTAGTATACAATCTTCCTCAATATAGTATCCAACATTCCAAATTAAGTCCGTAGACCTAGTCACTGTCCACCATGATTACCAAATCACTCTAAACTTTTCTCAAGTCATGTGGCTATCCTACCATAGAATTCATACGCTACTCCGTCACTTCCACTTTGGCCAAACCATCTTCTTTAAGCGACTTCTCGACCTCTATTTTTCATACTTGGTCTGCTCGTAATTCAACCACCGCGAGACACTTCTCGCTATTTATTCCTCATACTTTGCTGCCCAAATGTTGCATCAAATTAAAATCCATCTCTGTAGCACCTGAACTAATAAATTGCTACCAACTCTAAGCCTCCTCGAAGATCATCTTTCACGAGCCATCAACATTAGAAACACCAATTCGATTTCTGAAACTGCTACACACCGCCATCCCCGACAACCGCTTCTCAGGCACCATTTCACAACACCTTACCCCGAAGGCAAAATTGAAGAAGACCATAACACCGGCGAACGTAATGCATTTAAACAAGGATAATGACACCAAATCACAGATGAAAATTCTACCACGCTCGAAAATACCAAGTCTCATTACTGCATCCACCCAAACCTGAACATTCATAGTCCGGTAGCCTTTCCTTTGCTGGAAATAAACGTTGAACCTCTAAATCATGTGCTGAGAAATCCTCCTTTCAAGTCATTCACTGCCTCGACACATAAACAAACACCCAACCATTACATCAACATTGTGTGATAACAATGTCTGAACATCATAGCAATCTGCGCGTAGCCTCGATCCCATAAAAAATATAGCTACTGAGCTGAAATGACAGAACATCCTTCCGTAAGAAGACGATAATAACTTGCTCAAATGTGCAGGGAGAAACATCCTGCTCCACGTCTGTAGTACCACTGCAACTCCTCGATGCCCAATTGACACACGTGCTCAACAGCGTACAAGAATGAATACAAAAGGAAATAAGGCATAAGCCTCGAAGGAATCAAATCGCACGATGAGGAATCAAGAAGGGAAGTGCTCCTAACAGCCCTGTAGTCTCTCAAAGATAAGTACATACCTCTTCATACCGATCCGTAAGACTCTACTGCTCATGACTCATGAGACCCAAGTGAACCTAATGCTCTGATACCAAGCTGTCACGATCCAAAATTACTATAGATCGTGATGGCGCCTAATGCCGCTGTCAAGTAAGCCAACGATGATTAATCCACTTAATTACTCATTTTTATTCATTTTGAAATCTTAATTTCCATTAATTAAATAGTATAAAATTGAATTTATAGAGTGGAACGATGATAATTACATGAACTACCATACTAAACATCCAGTAGGAACCCCCAAAACCCGGTATCACAAGTGCATGAGCATCAACTAGGAAATACGATAAAATACAACATCTATCTGGAGTACAAATTAGACAAGAGAATTTAAATAACTCTGATGGATACTCTGTGTGCTGCGGACTCGTGACATGGGATGTAGTTAACCTAAGTCCCCGCAATAGCTGCGCCTCTGCGCTCACAAGACCACTAGACGTATCGGTACCTGCACAAAATGTGCAGCAAGTGTAGCATGAGTACGTAAAACACGTGTACCCAGTAAGTATCTAGCTAGTCTAATCTCGAAGAAATAGTGACAATGGGTCGACTTCGACGCTTACTGTGGGCTAACAATAAAATACCAAAATTATAATTAAGCATGGATTATGTAAATACAGCTGAAAACTCAATAACAAGAAATAAATAAATAATTATTTCACTGACAGTAAATCCCAAATTAATTTCCATCATTTAACAAATTAATCTCTCAAGCCAATGAAACAATATCAATTATAATTGGACTCCACGAATTATTACGCACGAATTATGCTAAGGTCGTACGACCCGATCCAACATACAAATATATAAATTGTGCACTGCCGAGGGTCGAACGACATGAACTATATATGCATCTATCTGCTACCGAGGCATTCAGCCCGCTCCACGAGAGGAGAAAATACTTTATAAACAACCGATTCAAGATTATTACGAGGCTAATATTCAAAGAAACACCAATTCTCGTTAACGGTCAAGTGACCCATCCAAAACTCAAGTAAATGAAATTTAACCTTTTACAATTCCTTTATCAAATTCCAATATGATTTAAGCGATTAAATTGACAAGTAGGGTACAAACATCGCAAGTATAACATGATTTGGGTCCTAGACTACCCGAACATAAGCATAATTAGTAGCTACGTACGGACTCTCGTCACCTCGTACATACGGAGCCCCCACAAATAGAAGCACATATTAAATCAATTCACCTATGGAGTTAATTCCCTCTTACAAGGTTAGAAAAGAGACTTACCTCGCTTTGAAGTTCCATAACCGGCTCCAAACTTTTCTAACAACTCAAACCGACGTCCGTCGCTCCAAAACTAGTAAATGAATGTGAAATTCCATGAACATATACTCTAATACTCATAATAAATCAGTTTATAACAATTTCCAACTTTGCTCGAAAAATTGATGAACTCGCCCTCAGGCCCATGTGCCCGGATAAATTTTTCGAATATAAACTTCACCCATAACACCATGAACTCAAATATATAACTTATTCCAAATTTCATGTCCAATTTCGTGGTAAAAATTCAAAAATACCATCTTCTAGGTTTCTTTCAAAATCTCACAATTTCTACCAAATTTTCATGCTTGAATACATATAAAAACCATATATTTAACTCTCAATGTGAAGAAATCACTTACCCCATTATAGTTGATGAAGAAGACACGCCAAAAGTGCTCTAAAATATGCTTCCATGGACGAAATGAGATGAAAATGGGCCAAACCCCCATTTTAAAGAACACACTGCCCAACCCGACCTTCGCACTGGCAGAACAGTAGCCGCTTCTGCGACTCCACACCTGCGGCTTCAGCACAACCCAACAACCCTCACTTCTGCACCCAAAGTAGTGCACCTGCACTTTCGCTTCTACGTGCCTCAGGCGCTTCTGCGCTCGCGCACCTGCGCCTCCTTTTCCGCTTCTGCGGCCTAGGCCTTCTTGGCCAACCTCTTCTTCTGCGCTCCAACGGTTGCATCTGCGATCTAGGATGTGCGGAAAATCCTTCGTACCTGTGGCCTCTGCCCAGTTCACTCTCAGCCGCTTGTGCGGTCCACTTCCTCGCTTATGCGAGGCCGCTTCTGCGATAAATCTTTTGCAGAAGCGGTTATACCAGTAACCAAATTTTCCAGCTTCTTCTTAAGTCCAAAAATTGATCTGTTAACCATCCAGAATCCACACGAGGCCCCCGGGGACCTCAACCAAACCTACCAACAAGTCCTAAAATACTATATGGACTTAGTCGAGCCTTCAAATCACATCTGTCAACATCGAAACTACGAATCGACGATCGAAATCCTTCTTTAACTTTCAAACTTAGACGAACGAGTCTGAACCATACCAAAATATTCCAGAATGATGCCATACTTTGTGCACAAGTCATAAATCACAATACAAACCTATTTCAAGTCTCGAAATCCCCAACGAACATCGATAACACCAAGGTCCCACTGTAACGACCCGACCGGTCATTCTGAGTATTACAGCCCTATTTCCCCATTTACTGCTCAATTTATGCTTTACAATTGTTGTATGACTTGTCGGGGTAATTGGTTCGGGTCCGGAAGGATTTCGGAGTGAAATGAGACACTTAGTCTCATAATTGAAAACTTAAGTTGGAAAAGTTGATCGGATGTTGACTTATGTGCAAACAACCTCGGATTTGAATTATGATGATTTTAATAGCTCCGTATGGTATTTTGGACTTAGGAGCGGGTCCGGAAAATTATTTGGAGGTCCGTAGTGAAATCAGGCTTGAAATGGCGAAAGTTGAATTTTTGGAAGTTTGACCGGGGAGTTGATTTTTTGATTCGGGGTCGGAATCCAATTCTGGAAATTGGAATAACTCTGTTATGTTATTTATGAATTGTGTGCAAAATTTGAAGTCATTCCGGATTGATTTGATATGTTTCGGCACAAGATATAGAATTTGAAAGTTTAAAGTTTATAGATTTTGATTTGAGGTGTGATTCGTCATTTTGATATTGTTAGGTGTGATTTGAGGCCTCGAGTAGGTCCGTATTATGTTATGGGACTTGTTGGTATGTTCAGACGGGGTCCCGAGGGGCTCATTCGTGTTTCGGATTGATTTCAGATCATTTTTCTTCATGTTATTATTGATGGTTGCTGCCGGTTCTGGTGTGACCACACCTACGGCTGGTTTGCGCAGGTGCGATGGTCGCAGAAGCGACAAAGGAGCCGCAGAAGCAGCCAAGGAGGCTTTGGACAGAAGCCGCAGATGCGGACATGCGGGCGCAGAAGCGGCCCAACGCGCGCAGAAGCGAGACCGCAGATGCAGTTTGCTCGTCACAGAAGCGACCACAGTCACAGATGCGAGCTTCTTGTGCAGAAGCGGAGGTCGTAGATGCGTCTATTCGACCGCAGATGCGGATAACGTTGGGCAGAACCCTTTAACTTCGAGGGTTCAATATTTTCACCCATTTTCGGATTTTGGAGCTCAGTTTGGGCAATTTTGGAGAGGAATTTTTTCACACAACTTGGGGTAAGTGTTCTTGAATCCCTTGTGATTATATTTCATGAGTTAATCTTCATTTTCGGTGTTAGATTATTGATTTTTAAAGATAAATCGGAGGAATGTTTTTACAATTTCATAAAATGATTTTTTGAGATTTGAACATCGATTCGGAGTCGGTTTTGGGTGAAATTAGTATGGTTGAACTCGTAATTGAATAGGTTGTCATATTTTGTGAGTTTCGTCGGATTCCGAGACGTGGGCCGCACCGTCGATTTTTCGAGCGGAGTTGGGAATTTTCAAAAATTGTTAATTTGTAAGTATTGGAGTAAATTTTGATTTATTTGCACGTTGTTTGAATAGATATAGATCGTTTGGCTTGAATTGAGGAGATAGGAAGTGTTCGAAATATGATACGCCCAAAATAAAATTTCTGGAGCATTATTTAGCTTGCTCGATATTAGATTCGGCTTGTTCGAGGTAAGTAACTCTTCTAATCTTGGAGCTGAGGGTATGTCCCCTGAATATACGTTTTATGTGTTTGGTGTTGAGGTGACGCACATGCTAGGTAACGGGCGTGTGGGCGTGCACTGTGTGAGCTGTGATTCCGTTATTTCTGTGGTACTATGTAGTTACCTGAACTTGTCTGTAATCATGAAATCTCTACGTACTAGAGTTATCGAGCTATGATTCATATTAGAAGCCATGTTTAGGCTACATGCTTATTCTGTTAGGACTCACTGAGGTCATTAGTGCTGCTGAGTTATTTGTTTACATTGCAATGTCATACTTAGTCATATTTATTTCATTGCATATCATATCTCAGTCTCTATTATTATTTATTGATATATCATATCATCATTTTTGGGCTAGTTTATGTCATTGTGAGACCGAGAGACTAGAGAAGTTGATGACTGAGTGAGGTCGAGTGCCTGATTATGAGTGATATTTATGGGATCGGACTGCACGCCGCAGTGGTTATACTAATTTACGATAGTGCTTGGGCTGAAGGAGCCACTCCGGAGTCTGCACACACCCCAATAAGCGTGGTTGATTTATATTGAGGGATGGATCTTCCCTGGACATGGATCTTGTCCGAAGCATTTATACCTGGGGATGGATCTTCCCCATGGGCTGGATTGGCCCTACTTGGTACTGAGTGGCTGATGATCATTTGATGTGTATATTCCGGGATGGATCTTCCCTGGGCCGGATTGGCTATATACAATACAGAGTGATTGAGCATGATGAGTGGAATGTGTGAGACAGTGAGATTGAGTACTCTGAGAGTGCGAGTACATGAGTTTATCTCTGAGATACATTGCATTGACATGCGTACATGATATACAGGCATTGACATGTGCACATGACATACATGCATAAAGATGTATTTTCCTCATGCTGTACGGTATCACGTCATTCATGACTTCTCACACATATTGGCCTACGAGCATAGTGATGCATTTTTCCACTAGTAATCTAGAAAGAAAATGAAATATCTTATTTATTGTTGAAAGTATTTTTGGGAGAATTACTGTTTTCAAACTTACTTATATTTTTGGCAACTTCGGTAAATGACTTGGGATTTTCACAGATACACTTGAAAGGCAGAACTATTTTCAGAAATCATGATTTATCTGAGCATCTATTCTTTGAGTTACTTCTTTTATTACTTGCTTTATGTTGTTATGAACTATTATTGGTTATTGGCGTTGGACTCTGACCTTGGTACAAGCTTGTTACTACTTTCAACCTAAGGTTAGGTTTGTTACTTATTGAGTACACGGGGTCGGTTGTACCCACACTACACTTCTGCACCTTGTGTGCAGATGTTGGTTGTTGCTGTGTTCGTTGGGAGCTAGATCTGAAGATGTACCTGCGTTCCGATTGTAGCTGTCTCTTGTTCATGATAGCCTTAGATTCATAAAACTTTGTTTATGTACTTTTCAAACAGATGATGTATTTACTTCATACCAGCTTTGTAAACTTTGTTCTTAGAAGTTCATGATTTGTACTACTAATCTTTGGGGAATGTACAATATTTAGATGATTTCTTTTGCTTAATTGTCTTGTTAAATTACATTGGATTTGGATAGTTGATAATTGGCTTATCTAGCGGGTTAGGTTAGGTGCCATTACGACTAGTTAGATTTTGGGTCGTGACAAGGTGGTATCAGAGCTCTAGGTTCATAGGTTCTACAAGTCATGAGCAAGTGTCTAGTAGAGTCTTGCTGATCGGTATGATGACGTCCATACTTATCTTCGAGAGGCTACATGGCATTTAGGATAATTTCCCATCTTTCTTTCCTTATCGTGCGAAATTGATTCAGCTTGAAACATAACTCTTTGAATTCCTTCCACGCATTCGTGTGCGCATGTGAGCGCTTAGTATCAGTTGTGCATCGCCGGCTTGTGATTCTGTGAACGAGGTTTGAGATATGTATTCTATGTTTTGGTGATGGTCCAGTTTGGAGGACTTGAGGCCAGGTTTAGACCGCAACTTAGGCTCGGTAGCTTCAGTTGTAACATGTACATTTGGACTCATATGTCCGATAATGTTTCTACGAGTGGAATTTGTGGCTCGATGAGCGGTGGAATGACTTTGTGATGAGTATGATGTAACTACGGGATGTGTTAAGACGATTTGAATGTGACGAGAAGTGTTTCCTTGAAATGTAAAGGATGGGCCATTGGATGCTCGATTTTCATTTTGATGTGACGTACTGTCTCGAGTATGAATGTTTTGAAGGATCTTTCACGTTGTTAAATTTTGGGACAAATTAAATTCTCATATCTGGTTAATGAGTTTGGGCTCAGAAAGGTTAAGTGATTTCATAGTAATTATAACTGCGAAAGGGTATAACAAAATACCAATTTGAGGCTAAGTAGGTGGGTTATTGTTACAATCCCAAATCCACTAGTCGTGATGGCACCTAACCCAACCTGCTAGGTAAGCCAATTAACCATTAACCAATTCCAATAACAATTAATAAAGAAATTAAGTAAAGAAATATCTGAATCTGATACGTTTTCCAAGAACTGGTAGTACAAATCATGAGCTTCTAAGAATAGAATTTACAAAGCTGAAATGAAATAAATACATCGTCTGTTTGAAAAGTACATAAACAGAATTTTTATAGATCTAAGGCTACCACAAACAAGAGGCAGCTACAACTGGGATGCAGGTACATCTTTAAATCCAGCTCCCATCGAATATAGGAACATTAGCAGCCAACATCTACACGCAAGGTGCAGAAGTGCAGAAGTATGTACTTAATAAGTAACAAACTTAACGTTAGGTTGAAAGTAGTGACGAGCTAACACAAGGTCTCCATAACAGTTCATAATAACATAGTACAAGTAACAAAAGAGTATCTCAGAAATAAGAGGCTCAGTTCGTTCACAGTTCCAGAAAAATAGGCATTTGTTTTCAAGTATCTCACTGAAAACCCAAATCTTTTACCAAAAAAGCCAAAAATACGAGTAAGTTTGAAAACTGTGATTTTTCCAAATATCCTTTCCACCATAAATAAGATGTTTCATTTTCTTTCGAGATAGGAAGTGTGAAATACCTCTCTATGCCCACATATCAATGTGTGTAAAAAGTCATGAATGACGTGATACCGTACAGCATGAGAAAAAATGCATCTCTATGCCTGTATGTCATGTGTGCATGCCAATGCCATGTATCTCAGAGATGAATCATGTACTTACACTCTTAGAGTACTCCATCTCAGTGTCTCACACTTTCTGCTTATCATGCTCAAACACTCGGTACTGTATATGGCCCATACGGCCCAGTGAAGATCCATCCCGGAATATATACATCACTGACCATCAGTCACTCAGTACTGAGGAAGGCTAATCCATCCCGTGAAGAAGATCCATCTCCAGGTATATAATGCTTCGGACAAGATCCATGTCTAGGGAAGATCCATCCCTTAATAATATCAACCGCGCTCACTGGGGGTGTGCAAAGTTCGGAGGGGCTCCTAAAGCCCAAGCGCTATAATCCGCACGGACAACTCCCGTGCCATAATATTAATAACTGGATCCGCACGGACAACTCATGTGCTGCACGGACAAGTCACGTGCTATAGTATCAATATTCTCACAAATAGGCCCCCGGCCTCACTCAGTCATCAATCTCTCCAGTCTCACTCACAGGCTCACAATGTCATGAAACTAGCCTGACAGCAATGATATGATGTATCAATAAATAACAACTGAGACTGAGATATGATATGAATGCATGAATATGACTGAGTACGAAATATCAATGAAATCAGTGAAATGACAGCAAGAAACGACCACTATGGGTCCCAACAGTATCGGCATAAAGCCTAAACATTATATCTAGCATGCTTGACAGCTCAATTACTTTATCACATGGTGAAAACAAGTATATCAACAAAATAGGACTACTGTACAATGCCATGAAACCAACAGAGTCCCAAATCACTTGGTGCACGCCCACACGCCCGTCACCTAGCATGTGCGTCACCTCAATACCGATCACATAACACGTAACGGGGTTTCATACCCTCAACACTAAGTTTAAAAGAGTTACTTACCTCGAACAAGACAATTCCAACACCGAGCAAACCAAGCGAGGCTCCAAAATTCCATCCCGCTCGTTCCGACCTCCGAACGGCTCGAAACTAACCAAAAACAACTCAAGACATCAAACAATGCTAAAGGAGCCAATCCCGATCGAAAAAGATCAAATCTTGAATCAAAAGCCCAAAACCGGCAAAAAAAACCCAACCCAGGCCCGCACCTCGGAACCCGACAAAATTTACACAAATCCAACAACTCATTTAATTACGAGTCCAACCATATTAGTTTCACTCAAATCAAACTCCAATTCGATGTTCAAAACTCAAAAATGCATATTAGGAAACTGTAGGCCAAACCCCCTAATTTCTCTTTAAAATTCATCAACCAATTGCCAAAATGAAGATAGATTCATGGAATAAGATCAAAACCAAGTGTAGAATACTTACCTCAATCCTTGTGATGAAATTTGCTCCAAACATCGCCTCAATCCGAGTCCCATATCTCAAAATATGATAAAAGAACCAAAAGCCTCGATTTTTATAGCCTCTGCCCAGCACTTTCCGCATTTGCGAAAAAATAGTCGCATCTGCGACCACCGCATTTGCGGTAACTATTTCGCTTCTGTGACCACAACTAACCAGCTGGCCCCTCGCACCTACGGAACAATTTCCGCTTCTGCGCACTCGCTGGTGCGACTCCTCCTCCGTATCTATGTTGACCTCCAGTCAAGCCTGCTACGCTTCTGCGGCCAACTGTCCGTATCTGCGCCCACTCTTCCACAGATGCGGAAACACAAGAACCAGAAATCTTCAGCAATGCACTGTGTAATGAAAGTGATCTGAACCTCGCCCGAAACTCACCCGAGCCATTTGGGACCCTGTCCAAAGATACCAACAAGTCCAATAACATAACACGGACCTACTCGAGGCCTCAAATCACGCATAACAACATCGAAACAACGAAACGCATCTCAAATCGAAATCTATGAACTTTGAACTTTCAAATGCAACAACTCGTGCCGAAACATAGCAAATCAATCCGGAATGACTTCAAATTTTGCACACAAGTCACATTCGACATTACGGACCTGCTCCAACTTCCGGAATCGGAATCCGACCCCGATATCAAAATATCCACTTCCTGTCAAACTTTTCAAAATTTCAACTTTTGCCATTTCGAGCCAAATTCAACCACGGACCTCCAAATCACAATCCAGACGCGCTCCTAAGTCCAAAATCACCCAACGGAGCTAACAGAACTATCAAAATTTCAATCCGAGGTCAAATACTAAAAGTCAAACTTACCATGCACATACCCCGGGGTGATCTCATGTCACCCTATCCCATATAGGCCCGATAACACAACATAACTGAAATTTCTCAATTCAACCTAGCCCACAAGCCTTCGAATCCAATTTCCGACATCCGGAATTTCTTATAAGATCAGAATTTCACATCTACATACTGTATAAGTCTGAACAAGCTGTATCAAAATCCGTAACCATAACTCGAATACTCAAAACACAAATACCACATAACTTTAATGCTCGAAGCAATGATTTCTAATCACAGTAGCTGCAAACCACCCAATATCGGTAATAAACCCCATGTCAAACAAAACCTCGTTCTAAAACCTTCGTACACTGCCGATGATGAAAGGAACACACAGAACTCATAACCATTCATCAGATCATCCAGTCATGGAATTCCCTCTCATTCGACAAGAACTATAGCCAATTCTAAGCCGACTTTCGATATTATCCTTCCAAACATGCTGTAATCAATTTCGATAGTATCCATTCTAGGTCCAATGATCTCATCTTTTCCAACACGACCACTCTAGTGACATGCCACATCAATACAATCTAACGCCATAACCCGTGCAATCCGTGCACCAATAAGCAACCTTCCAAATATACTCAAATCATGGAAAACTGATTCAGGCGGGAGAACTTTCCCGCAAGCTCAACAAGTACCACCACAACTCAATGCTAAGAACCTATCACACACCGTAGAACCAAAACACACGAATCTAACACGAGGGATCATATCTCAGCATAACTCCGCTGCAATGCGTGACCCCATCCAAACACGTGTCCATATGAAATACCCTAGCCCTCATGCTCAAAATCAATAACCACGCGCAATCCGACATCAAGTACTCAAGGTGCATTACCGTAACCACGAAGAGCAGATAACACAATACCACAATCCGAAAAGAACATAGCCAACGCGCAATCAATCACGCAATACCCAAATACTCATCTCGCTCAAATTCTGCTATAAAGCCCAAATATAGCCATACCAGGCGTGCTTATAACCAACGAATCACAACTCCTCGTAGCATAAAAGAGTAGCTCACAGATCATTTCAGAACACGAATAAGCTCAACAACAATCGAATGGAATATTCCTCAACAATAGAAGTATTGAGCCAGCCAATCCGGCTCGGTGTAGAATACACATCCTAATTGGGCCTACAAATGAACCCCAAATCAACTGTGGTCACCCACAAATAGATAAATAACCCTCCGAAAGCCCACAATGACTGGATTATAACACATACTATCATCTGGCTAGCTTTGGCCATGACTTCACAGTCCACAACCATGAAACAATCCGCTCCTGAGAACTCCCAATCTCCAAATCCATAAAACACACGAATCACCATATTTGATCCCAACTCCACCCCCCGAATGTCTAACATATCTCCCATCCACGATCATCCCACGAGGAATACTTCTATAATTCTTCTGTGCCACAAAGCAAAATTTGAATATCAGCGGTCGATCAACCAGGAGAGTGCCGCAATACCAATGAAGTATCCATAAATCAAAACACATTGCCCATTCTGAAATGTATACTCTCATCAAGCCATACCTATTAGTAATATCAGTTACCTAGTCATCTGAAACCGTCTATGTGGCCTACGAATCTATGCCCTTCCCTTCCAAACTGACTTATGACCTTGCAAATGCAAATCTCAATCCCACACAACACCGCATCTACCATGCCATCCTGTGAAGAGTACACGAATCTCATAATCAACTCTGAGTCCTATGCAGAATACATACCCGATCAGTCAGAAACCTTCCATTTGATCTCATCCCAGTGAAAATCCCAGTACACAACATATTCCTCACGCCGGTAGGAAGTATACTCCTCGAACCGTGGTAAAAACCATTGAGAACTCTTAGAAACCCATTTGCACACAACTAAGCTATCAGAACTGAATCTCTCTAACTCACCCAGCCACGCAGGTCGCCAAAACCCAAGAGCATTGCCACGAAACACCTGTGAAGACTAACCACATCATAAGTACCCAAAGAACCGATTATATCCATTACTGTGCTGATCCAACCTACTACCACGCTGTCCTATTTCTCCAAGTCCCTTCCAAATTGCTTTCAAATTGATACTTCTCCTTGATGGAACACCAAGTTCCTAAACCAAAATTCATCACACAAGAGACCCTAGTATAAAACCACAACGCCCTAAGGCCCATAAGCCGCTGACTTCCCTCTTAAGCACCCTAAGGCACCACAACCGAGACTCCCACTCTAAAGAGACCTTATGTGAACCTAAAATTATTTCCTTCACCTTCTTGATACTGAAATGCACAATCCATAATGATATAAAATGCCACAAGTCTCGACAACATACAATGCAACTCCCTGTTCTAGCCATATACAAATCTTGAAAATTCCCCATTAGCACACCAACACCCAAGAGAGTAACCCACACTCCTAAGCAACCAAGCAGATTCCTACTCTATGTACATAACACCCTTCACGAATAACCACTCAATTATTTTATGATTCCCATATACCCATAGAGTGTAATACAACCTGTATCCAGAAACTCCTTACTCGAGTCATCATCAATCTCAACCCCTGCAGTCACAACTGATTCACCAGTATACCTCAAACCGAAACCAATACAACACATAGTCGTGCAATTAACTCGTCGATAACAGACTCCCCCACTTGGCTCAAAGCCATATAACAAAATAGTCGATAACATTACGATACCCATACTCTATTACTACCATAATACCACAGTGAGATTCCATTAAATCCTTTATCTGCTCATGCAACACAAACCATCTAGTACCTCAAATCATTTGCAAATCTCGCGTTCATCCTCTTGATGGTTAAGCCAACTTCCACAGGCGATCCAAACTCAAATTGCAACCTATATCATTCACTGGTAAAAGGGAACTCTCTACAAAACATCTTAGGGATCACACAACCTCAGGACACCTCGCAGGGGATAACCCACTTGCTTTGCCTCAAACTGACATCTCTCTACACCCTTACATAGTCACGACTACTACGCAATCACTTAATCTTCTCGATTCTAAACTCATTAACAAGACATGAGAATCTACTTCACTCCACAACTCAACAACATGAGAGATCCCTTAATACACCCATAACTCGAGACCATACGCCAAATCAAGACAGAAATCAGACACCCCATAGTCCTTTCTACATCTCAAGTAAACTATTCTCGTCACATTCGAACAATCTGAACACATCCCGCAGTCACCTCATACTCCCCACATAGTTATCCAATCACAAATTCCACTAATAATGACACTATCAGACATATAAGTCCCAAAAGCACGTGCTCACACAACCGAAATCTTCGTGCGCAAGCTACAGTCAAAACCCGGCCTCAAGTCCTCTAGACTGACCTTTCATTAGCACACAAAAATCACCTCTCGTACCTCATCCATGAAATCACAAGCCGTCGATGAACAGCTGATACCGAGCGCTCACATGCGCATACGAATGTGTGGAAGAAATTCAAAGAGTTACGCTTCAAGCTGAATCAATGCCGCATGATAAAGAAATAAAGATGGGAAGTATATCCTAAATGTCTTATAGCCTCTCGAAGATAGGTATGGACGTCATCATACCGATCCGCAAGACTTTACTAGACACTTGCTCATGACTTGTAGAACCTATGAACCTAGAGCTCTGATACCACCTTGTCACGACCCCAAATTCACTAGTCGTAATGGCACCTAACCCAACCTTCTAGGTAAGCCAATTAACCACTAACCAATTCCAATAACAATTAATAAAGCAATTAGGTAAAGAAATATCTGAATCTGATACGTTTCCCAAGAACTGGTAGTACAAATCATGAGCTTCTAAGAATAGAATTTACAAAGCTGAAATGAAATAAATACATCATCTATTTGAAAAGTACATAAACAGAATAAAAAAGATCTAAGGCTACCACGAACAAGAGGCAGCTACAACCGGGACTTAGGTACATCTTCAAAACCAGCTCTCATCGAACACATCAACATAAGCAGCCAATATCTGCACGCAAGGTGCAGAAGTGTAGTATGACTACAACCGACCCCATGTACTCAATAAGTAACAAACCTAACCTTAGGTTGAAAGCAGTGACGAGCTAACACAAGGTCGGGTCCAACACCAATATTCCACAACAGTTCATAACAACATAGTATAAGTAACAAAAGAGTATCTCAGAAATAAAAGGTCCAGTTTATTCACAGTTCCAGAAAAATAGGCATTTCTTTTCAAGTATCTCAATGAAAACCCAAATCTTTTACCGAAAAAGCCAAAAATACGCGTAAGTTTGAAAACTGTAATTTTTCCAAATATCCTTTCCACCATAAATAAGACGTTTCATTTTCTTTCCAGATAGCAAGTATGAAATACCTCTATATGCCCACATATCAATGTGTGTAAAAGTCATGAATGACGTGATACCGTACAACATGAGGAAAAATGCATCTTTATGCCTGTATGTTATGTGTGCATGTCAATTCCATGTATCTCAGAGATGAATCATCTACTCATACTCTCAGAGTACTCAATCTCACCGTCTCACAATTTTCGCTCATCATGCTCAACCACTCGGTACTGTATATGGCCCATACAGCCCAGGGAAAATCCATCTCGAAATGTATACAACACTAACCATCAGTCACTCAGGACTAAGGAAGGCCAATCCGTCCCGTGGAGAAGATCCATCTCCAGGTATATAATGTTTCGGACAAGATCCATGACCAGGGAAGATCCACCCATCAATAATATCAACCGCGCTCACTGGGGGTGTGCAGACTCCGGAGGGGGTCCTACTCAGCCCAAACGCTCTTAATGAATATGACTAAGTACAAAATATCAATAAAATCATTGGTGTGATCTATGGTATGCGAATTTGGGTTGTAACAAGTATTGACATAAATCCTAAACAAGATATCTAGCATGATTGACAGCTCAATTACTTTATCACATGGTGAAAACACGAATATCAACAAAATAGGGCCACTATTCAGTGCCATGGAAAAGAACAGAGTCCTAAATAACTTGATGCACGCCCACACACCCGTCACCTAGTATGTGCATCACCTCAATACCAATCACATAACACGTAACGGGGTTTCATACCCTCAACACTAAGTTTAGAAGAGTTACTTACCTCGAACAAGCCAATTCCAACACCGAGCAAACCAAGCGATGCTCCAAAATGTCATCTCGCGCGTTCCGACCTCCAAACGGCTTGAAACTAACCAAAAACAAGTCAAGTACATCAAACAATGCTAAAGGAACCAATCCCGATCGAAAAAGATCAAATCTTAAATCAAAATCCCAAAACCGGCAAAAAACCCAACCTGGACCCGCACCTCGAAACCCGACAAAATTTACAAAAATCCAACAACCCATTCAATTACGAGTCCAACCATACTAGTTTCACTCAAATCCGACTCCAATTCGATGTTCAAAACTCAAAAATGCATATTTGGAAACTTTAGGCCAAACCCCCCAATTTCTCTTTAAAATTTATCAACCAATTGCCAAAATAAAGATAGATTTGTGGAATAAGATCAAAACCAAGTGTAGAATACTTACCCCAATCCTTGTGATGAAATTTGCTCCAAAAATCGCCTCAATCCGAGTCCCACATCTTAAAATATGATAAAAGAACCAAAAACCTCGATTTTTATAGCCTCTGCCCAGCACTTTCCGCATTTGCATATAAATAGTCGCATCTGCGGTAACTATTTCGCTTCTGCGACTACAACTAACTAGTTGGCCCCTCGCATTTGCGGAATAATTTTCGCTTTTGCGCACTAGCAGGTGCGACTCCTCCTCCGCATCTGCGATGACCTCCAGCCAAGCCTGCTACGCTTCTGCGGCCAATTGTCCGCAACAGTGCCCACTCTTCCGCAGATGCGGAAATACCAGAACTAGAAATCTTCAGCAATGCACTATGCAACGAAAGTTATCAGAACCTCGCCCGAAACTCACCTGAGCCATTTGGGACACCGTCCAAAGATACCAACAAGTCCAATAACATAACACGGACTTATCGAGGCCTCAAATCACGCATAACAACATCGAAACGACGAATCGCACCTCAAATCGAAATCTATAAACTTTAAACTTTAAAATTCAATAACTCATGCCGAAACATAGCAAATCAATCCGAAATGACTTCAAATTTTTCACACAAGTCACATTCGATATTACAGACCTGCTCCAACTTCCGGAATCGGAATCCGACCCCGATATCAAAAAGTCTACTCCCGGTCAAACTTTGCAAAATTTTAACTTTCACCATTTCGAACCAAATTCAACCACGGACCTCCAAATCACAATCTGGACGCGCTCCTAAGTCCAAAATCACCCAATGGAGCTAACAGAACCATCAAAATTCTAATCCAAGGTCAAATGCTAAAAGTCAGACTTGGTCAACTCTCCCAATTTAAAGCTTCAACAATGAAATTCTTTCATCCAATTCGATTCCGAATAACCTGAAAATCAAAACCGACGATTCACATAAGTAAAAATATATCATACAGAGCTACTCACACCCGTAAACTATCGAGCGAAGTGTAAATGCTCAAAACGACCAGTCAGGTCCTTACAGTTACCCCCTGCAGAGTAATCTACATAGGTGTATTCCTTATAATGTGAGTAGAGAGTTTGTTTTCTGCCAGCGGGGCGTATGCGTTGAGATTTGAATTTGAATCTGGTTGATAAAGTTGACTTGAGTGTCAAGAGAATGAATACGAGCTTAGAGGATGATTGAGGTATTTTTATGGTTAGCGTTGTATGAGCTTGAGAAGAATTTTCGTTGAACTGACCGCGGTGTTATGGCAGTAATACAGTATGGGTACTGTGAGTTATTGAGTGTTTTAATTTATGGCTTTGAGCCAAGTGAGGGAGCCTACTGTTGATAATTCAATTCATGGTTATATGTTAAATTTTAGTTTTGGTCTGAGGCATACTGGTGGATTAGTTATGACTTGCAGAGGTTGAGATCGAGGATGACCCAAGTACTGAAATTCCTAGATATGGGTTATATTGCGCTTTATGAGTATATGAAAATCATAGGATGAGTGAGTTATTATTTGTGAATAATGTAGTGCGCACGGAGTATGAATTTGATCGGTGATGTTAAGGCAGGGTAACCTATTTGAGTGTTGTTGTGCTAATGGGGCACGTTACTTTCAGCCCATTTGGGCGGTGCAATTTAGATTTGAGCAAAGTGGGTGACTCTCGAGAAGGTGCTAATGGATTCAAAAAATGTATAAGTGGCAATTGAATTTTTATTTTCAGATTGGTATATCGCTAGAATCGGTTAGTTACATTAGATGGTGTCGGGACTTGCGGTAATTCTCTATGACTATGGATTCTATATTTAGGTATAAGAAAAGGGAAGAGGAATAATTTTAAATTCACATAAGGTCTTTCGGAGTGGATGTCTCGGTTGTGATGCTTTTGGGTACTTAAGAGGGAATTCAGCGGCTTATGGGCCTTAGGGCGTTGTGGTTCTATGCTAGGGTTCGTGGAGTGAGTTGTGGTTAAAGATCAGGGTGTGTTAGCAAGGAAGAAGTATCAATCTGAAGACAAATTCGGAAGGGACTTGGAGAAATAGGATAGCTTGGTAGTAGGTTGGATCAGTATGGTAATGGATATGATCTGTTCTTTGGGTGCTTATGATGTGGTGGGGGGAGGGGGGGGGGGGGGTTTCTACAAGTGCTTTGTGGCAATACTCTTGGGTTTGGCGACCTGCGTGACTTAATTATGTGCAAATGGATTCCAAGGCATTCTCGAGGATTTCTACCACGATTTGAGATGGATATTTTCTACCGACCCGATGAGCATATTGAGTATTGTGATTTTCTACCGGATGGGATCAAATAGAAGACTTATGGCTGATCGGATATGTATTCTACTTGTAACTCAGAATGATTATGAGGTTCTCGTATTTTTCATATGATGGCATGATAGATGCGGTATGTTGTGTGGGATTAAGGTTTGCGTGTGCAAGGTCACAATTTAGTTTTGAAAAGGAGGTCATAAATTCTTAGAGGGCATGGACGGTTTTTGATGTTTAGATGAATGCTATAACTATTTGGTATTGCATGAGTAGAGTGTACCTTTTAGAAGGCGCATTATGTTTTGAATTACGGATATGTCATAGGTATTGCGGCACTCTCCTAGTTGATCGACCGCTGATTTTAAGACGTTCCTATGTGGCACGAAAGAATAGGATAAGTATGCCTCGTGGGATGATCGTGTATGAGAGATATGTTAGATATTCGGGCGGTGGAGATGGAATCAGAAATGGTGATTCGTGTGTTCTATGGATTTGGAGACCGGGTGTTTTCAGGAGCATATTGTTTCATGGTTTCGGACTGTGAAGTCATGGTCGAAGCTAGCCAGATGATAGTGTGTATTATAATTCAGTCGTTGTGGATTTTTGGAGGGTTATTTATATATTTGTGGGTAACCATAGTTGATTTGGGGTTCCATTGGTAGGCCCAATTAGGATGTGTATTCTACACCGAGTCGTATTGGTTAGCTTCATACTGCTATTGTTGAGGGATGTGCCATTCGGTTGATGTTGAACTTATGCGTGTTCTGAACTAATTTGTGAGTTACTCTTCTATGCTACGAGGGGTTGTGATTCATTAGTTATATGCACACATAGTGTGGTTCTATTGGGGGCCACACAGCGGAATTCGAGCGAGATGAGTATTTGGGTATTGCATGATCGATTGCGTAATAGTTATGTTCTTTCAGGTTTTGTGTGGCTTTGTGTTATTTTCCTATCCGTGGTTATTGATTTTAAGCAGGGTGGCTCGAGATATATAGTATGGACCAGCGTTTGGATGTGGTCAAGCGTTGCATCGGAGTTATGTTAAGGTATGAAACTTGTGTTAGAGTCGTATGATGGTTCTACGGCGTGTGATGGATTTTCAGCATTTCTTTGTGGCGGTACTTGTTAATCTTGCAGGGCAATTCTCTCATTTGAGTCAACCCACTCGGTACTTATTGGAGTTGGACTCGACCTTGTGTTAGCTCATCACTACTTTCAACCTAAGGTTAGGTTTGTTACTTATTGAGTACATGGGGTCGGTTGTACTCATACTACACTTCTGCACCTTGCGTGCAGATGTTGGTTGCTGATGTTGATGTGTTCGTTGGGAGCTGGATCTGAAGATGTACCTGCGTTCCGGTTGTAGCTGCCTCTTGTTCATGGTAGCCTTAGATTCATAAAAATCTGTTTATGTACTTTTCAAACAGATGATGTATTTACTCCATACTAGTTTTGTAAACTCTATTCTTAGAAGCTCATGATTTGTACTACCAGTCTTTGGGGAATGTACAAGATTTAGATAATTTCTTTTGCTTAATTGGCTTGTTAAATTACATTGGAATTGGATAGTTGATAATTGGCTTACCTAGCGGGTTGGGTTAAGTACCATCACGACTAGTTAGATTTTGGGTCGTGACACCCACCTCAAATCAAACTTAAGAAATTCCTAAACCTTCAAAATGCTAACCTTCCATAATAAGTGCCGAAATGCTCCCGGACGACCCGATAGTCAATCCGAATATACGCCCACGTCCGAAATCATCATACGAATGTGTTGAAACCTTCAAATTCCGATTCCGAGGTCATTTACTCAAAAGTCAAACCTTAGTCAATTCCTCCAACTTCCAAAATTAAAATTCTTTCCAAATCAACTCCGAACTTTCCGAAATTCAATTCTGACCACACGTACAAATCAAAATACCCGAAGTTAAGCTACTTAAGGTCTCAAACCACTGTATGACGTGCTATAGCTCGAAACGACCGGTCAGGTCATTACAATATAGATAAGTATATAGATAAGTTATGAAAAATTTAATTTAACACATTGGTGTGATCATACAAATGTACGTACTTTTATGCGGTGGTTTTGGTGAAATTGACTTTGGAATATATATATATATATATATATATATATATATATATATATATATATATATATATATAAAAGGATATTCCATCACCTCGACAAATAATTAAATCACCATACGATACGATGATACACATTGATCATTCGTAAAGCTTTTGTAATTTATTCTTTCATCCACAATTTCAGCTAAGGCTTTGGTTTAATATTTTTGATATTATTTTACAATATCGTAGATTACATGACTCGGTATACACGTGCAACGCACGTGCCGAGAGACTAGTATGTTCAAACGTATAGAACAATTGGGACGTTCAAAGTTGAATTACAATAATATTCTTTAAAATCTAAGTTACAATTTTATCCTTTAAAAAAACCTTCAATTAAATAATATTCAAATTAGATTAGAAGTTAGCCGCTGATGTTGTAATACTTTATTGCTTCATCAACTCAATTCAATGGATTCAATTAGGTTTAGACCATTCATATTCTCCTTCCCAGAAACGTTCTCCTTTAATTACTTCATCATAATAACCAAGGAAAACTTTTCTCCCTCTTCTTCATTTTCTTAAATTCTTAATTTCCAAATGCTTTAACAATACATAAGGTAAAATAAAAAAGGATATTTGATAAGCAACGCATGAAGAATTTGTTGAGTTTCATTCTTTATATTTTGTTTGTTTCATCTTCCATGGTAACGTCCTTCGTTTTACATTCCTTATTTATAGCAATGTAAATTACCTTAGTTTATTCGGGTTGTTTCTATTTTTCATATTCAACAATAGTAACTTCTTTTCACAGTCTTCATCACACACTATATAAGTTCACAATAAGGTATCTTTGTCCAATTATCCTTTTTCTATTTTTTCTGCAAGAATTATTTTTTTTCCAAAAGAGTGTCTTCACTCACCAGTATCTGCTAACAGGTATATATGTTTCACTTATTTTATGGTGCCAATATTGACTTCTTTTCAGTCCTTTTTGGATCATTGCTAGCAACCTATTATTCTTGATTATGCAATTTCTTGAAAAGTTCTAAAGTTAAATATAGTACTAATGTAAAAAATCCTCTAGAAATTCTGGAGCATGATAAGTTAATATAATTTTTTTTAGGACAATACAAGACCTTTATATTGTCATGTTATATTCAAATAGCTTATGATGTAATTGTAGACTTCGCTTAAGTACTTTTGGATCATAACTAATTAACCACTATAGTACTTAGTATAGAATATATATTTTTTCCCGCAGATTTTGATATTGTCACGGCAAAATTCTTATTACGTTTCATATAGCCTTAAATCAGTTACTTCATTTAGAAAACGCATTAAATCATTTGTTTGTCGTAATTTCAATGCCTTATTATTTAGTATGATTATTAAATTCATCATCTGCATTAAAACTTAATTATGATATTAACGATGATTGTGTATGTACTGTTTAAGTATTCTTCATAGCTACATCCTTCTTGTGTGACAATACGTCATAATAGATAATACAATTTCTTTTTGTTGTAGTGATGTTATTATTTAATTGTTTGATTTTGATTTTGGTGACTTTGTAGTGTGGCAGATTTGTAAGTTTATTTTTCTTGATTGTTTGTTTCTTTCATCTTCAACAGTTATAATATTTTTGCATTACAGCTTTGTTAACATTCTTCATTATACTCTAAAGGTGCACAACAAAGTTACTATGGTGGCAAACTTGAGCACACACAAAACTTCCTTCCTACTTTAGTGTTGTTGTTACATATTTTTTTCATAAATTTTATCATCTTTTATATTTTCTTCAATATGAAAATTTTTACTTGAAAACTTATGAGCTAATATTTGAATTCTCAACGAGAAATTAATTTATGTGAATCATTCTCAAATCTATAGAAGTGTTAAATTTTTCGTGAAGTACGACTAATTAAAACATCAAACTATCAACATACATATGTTGACTGTCACACCTTCTTTTTTCCGAGGGATAGTGAGTTTTTTCAATTAATGTGACATTATTCGAAATTGGATTATTTATTTAATTTAGAGTCGCCACTTGGAATATTTGTTATGGTGTCCCAAGTCACCAGTTTATTTTAAAATACCAAATCGAGGAAATTGACTCTTATTTATGGTCTGCGAATACAGAAGATCGGGTAAGAAATTATGTTAACCCGAGAGAAGGTGTGACGCACTCCCGAATTTCGTAGTTTTAGCACAAAATTCTGGTCCAAAGACTTGGAGTTTCAAATAAAATTTTTGGAGTTCCATCCGTAAGCTTAGCATCCAAACACTTGGAGTTTCAAATGAATTCTTTAAAAGTGTTGGTTGGTAGGCTCCACTTATAACTTTAATGCTTGGTAAGCCTTCTTATCCCAAAGTGTGACACCAATGTAGCATACATATTAGTCATACATCACTTTAGTTGTCATGGTCCCACGGGGACAAACAATTCTTACACTTATCCACTTAAATTAACAATTAACCAATTGTTTAAAATACTACTCATTTTTAACACACTTTATACACCCTACTATCATGGTTATGGGGTACTTTGTATGACACTAGTTTATAAATACCGGGTATTATAGCTCGGACCGTATTCTATCCCAAATTGACAAACTTCTACGAAACTCATTTTCTTCGATTTGGTTACCCTCTATCCTTTACAAATTTACTCGTCACTTGTTTGAAATAGCATAATGCTTATAATCTCAAAATAATCTCATTCCCGAACTTACGTCGATTAACTTACGACGAAACTTTAACATACGAAAATGCGGGATGTAACACTTGAACATCCAAGGCTAATGGCCTCTCTGCTACCGGTAGATATGCTAAGCTGCCCAAACTCTCTGCCTTGCGACTCAAGGTATCGGCCACCATATTAGTCTTCCCATAATGATATAGAATGGTGATATCATAGTCCTTAACCAACTCTAACCACCTCCGCTGCTGCAAAGTTAAGATCCTTCTATTTGAACAGATGTTGTAGACTCCGGTGATCGGTGTAGATCTCACAAGGGACACTGTACAAATAGTCCCGCCAGATCTTCAAGGCATGAACAATAGCTGCTAGCTCGAGGTCGTGGACCTGATAATTCTTCTAATGCACCTTCAGTTGTCTAGATGTGTAGGCAATCACTCTACCATCCTGCATCAACACCACGCCTAGACCAATGCGTGACGCATCATAATACATAATATAAGACCCCGAACCTATAGGTAACACCAACACTGGGGCTGTAGTCAAAGCAGTATTGAGCTTTTGAAAGTTCTCCTCACACTCCTCGGTCCACTTGAACAGAGCAACATTTTGAGTCAACCTGGTCATAGGTGCTACAATAGACGAGAAACCTTCTACAAATCGATGATAATACCCTGCAAAACCAAGAAAACTCTGAATCTCCGTAGCTGAAGACGGTCTGGGCCAACTCTGCACTTCTTAGATCTTCTTCAGATCCACCTTGATCCCCCACTCGTTTCAACTGATGATAGCCTGAACGCAAGTCGATCTTAGAGAACACTCTGGCACCCTATAACTGATCAAATAGGTCACCAATACGTGGAAATGGATACCTGTTCTTAACTGTAACCTTGTTCAACTGGAGATAATCAATACACATATGCATATAACTATCTTTATTCTTTACAAATAAGATTGGAGCACCCCAAGGCGACAAACTGGGACGAATGAAGCCCTTATCAAGCAACCTTTGCAACTATTTCTTTACCTCTTTCAACTCTACTAGGCTATACGATATGGTGGAATAGAAATGGGCTGGGTGTCCGGTAACAAATCCATACCAAAGTCGGTATCTCTATCTGGCGGCATGCCCGAAAGTTTCGCCGGGAATTCATCTAGATAATCCCTCACTACCGTAACTGACTTGACGATAGAAGTATCAACACTGACATCTCTCACATATGCCAGATACGCATCACACCCCTTCTCAACCATCCGCTGAGCCTTTAGAAATGAAATAACCCTGCTAGGAACATAATCTAAAGTACCTCTCTACTCTAACCGTGGTAGACCTGGCATAGCCAACATCACCATCTTGGAGTTACAATAAAGGATAACATGATAGGGCAACATCCGATCCATGGCCAAAATAATATCAAAGTCTACCATACTGAGCAATAATAAATCGGCTCTGGTCTCAAAACTACCGAGAACAACTAAACACGACCAGTAAACACGGTCAACAACAATAGAATTTCCCACAAGTGTATACATATAGATAGGAGAACTAAAAGAATAACGGGATACCACCAAATGCGAAGCAAAATAAGACAACACATATGAATAAGTGGAGCCTGGATCAAATAAGACCGATGCATCTCTATGACAGACGAGAACATTACCTGTGATGACAGAGTTAGATGCCACTACCTCCATCCTAGCGAAAGAGCATAGTATCTGGCCTGACCTGGTCTCCCATTCTAGGGCGACCTTTCCCTACTCAACCTCCACCTCTAACTAGCTGTGCAGGTGGGGTGGCAGCTGGTGCGGCGACCATGGACTAAGAAGCTTGAGGACCCGGTGGAATACGCGAAGCCTGAGTACTCTATGGAGGTGCACCCCTCCTGAATCTATGGCAATCCCTCACCATATGACGAGTGTCACCACACTCAAAATAAGCTCTCGGAGGACGTGGAAGTTGTGGTTGGCTCGAGCCTGATCGGCTGGACTAACCGCTGAAAGCACCCGGTGTAGGAGGTGCACTAGATAATGGCAGTGCATAATAGGAAGCCTAAGGCCTAGGAGTGGCCGGAATACTACTAGAAGCTGGAAGTGCTGAATGAACAGGGCGACTCATATAGCCCCTACCATGACGAGCTGCATCTGGGGCGCAGGTACCACTATATGTGCCAGACTCTCGAGACTTCTTGGTCTCTCTCTCCTCTCTCTCCCGAGTCAGCATACCCTCCAATCTCCTAGCAATCCCCACTACCTGCTAGTATGCGATGTCCATATCCAACTCTCTGTCCATGCTAAATCTGATACTAGGGTTGAGCCCCTCGATACATCGACGGACCTGCTCTCTAACAGTAGCAACCAAGGTTGGTGTATGCCTCGCCAAATCACTTAACTGGACTGCATACTCCGACACGGTCATAGAACCCTGGTGCAACTGCTCAAACTCTGCGCGCCATGCATTTCTGAGACTCTGGGTACATACTCCCTCAAGAAAATATCTGAGAACTAAGTCCAAGTGAGTGAAGCTGCCTCGGCCGGACTACCCAACTCATATGCTCGCCACCACTAATAAGTCTCTCCCTTAAGCTAGAACGTAGTGAAATTAACCCCACTAGACTCCGCAATACCCATAGTACGGAGGATACGGTGGCACTCCTCAAGAAAACCCTGGGCATCCTCTGACGCCAAGCAACTGAAAGTAGGTGGGTGGTACTTCTTGTACCTCTCGAGTCTGAGCTGATCTGTCTCAGAAGCTGCTGCCCTAACATCGGGCTGAACTGGGGCTACTAGCTGCACTGGTATGAACTCTAGGACCTGGTCAAACCGGACTCGGTGCTCTGGGGTACGAGCGACAGGAGTCTGTGCTCCTCCCCCGACCTGAGATGTAGCAGGAGCAAGTGGGATCAACCCTGCCTGAGCTAAAGTGCTGAACATGCTCAGAAACTAGGCGAGAGTCTGCTGGAGAGTTGGTGCAGTAACAGGTATCTCAGGTGCCTGCCTTCCAACTGGAGCTACTGGTGTCTCCTCTGTAGCAGCTCGTGCGGGTTCTCTGGCTATACCACGTGGACGCCACCGGCCTCTACCCCGACCCAGACCTCTCGCAGCTCTAGCAGGGGGTGCGGGTGCCTGGTCAGCTGATCCAGTTGTACGTGTATTCACCATCTGTGTGAGAATAGAAAGACAAAAATTTAGAATCCGAAGTCAAAGATTTCGCACGATAAGGAATCAAGGAAGTGAAGCTTTTCCTGACAGTTCCATAGCCTCCCAAAAATAAGTACAGACGTCTCCGTACCGATCCGTGAGACTCTACTAAATCTTCTTGTGACTCATAACACCTATGAACCCATAGCTTTGATACCAACTTGTCACGACCCCAAATCCCTTCCATAGGATGTCGTGACGACACCTAGTCTCTAAGACTAGGTAAGCCTAACAATATGCGCAAACATCAAATAAAAACTTAAAATTTCAAAATTTCAACAATTTCACCAATAGACTATAAGCTCAATACATACAATTTTCTCAAAACCCGGTGAGATATAAGCCACAAGCTCTAGATACGATGTTGAACAATCCTATACATCATGGTAGA
Organism: Nicotiana tabacum; assembly: GCF_000715075.1. Lineage (NCBI taxonomy): Eukaryota > Viridiplantae > Streptophyta > Magnoliopsida > Solanales > Solanaceae > Nicotiana > Nicotiana tabacum. The sequence continues at coordinate 95,446,284 of NC_134096.1, read as the reverse complement.
AGGGTACTCTGAGGCCTACAGACGCGGACAAGTATACCTTGAAGTCTCCAAGCAGCAACACAATACACTAATACCGAGGCTGATAGGATGTACCTGCATCTGCACAAAACATGTGCAAAAGCGTAGTATGAGTACACCACAACGGTATCTAGTAAGTGGCCAAGCCTAACCTCGATAGAGTAGTGGCGAGGTCGGGTTAAGGCCCTACAGGAGATAATAAGAAACAAGACAGAGATAATATGATATAATGAAAATGACAGGGAAGTGAACAATAAAGAATTTACGGGAAATAACAACACGGAATCAAGGAAAGCTAATACAACACGAAAGGAAAACAAGAATTTTACATGTTAAGGAAAACAAGAACCAAACAAAACAACAAATAAAGAATATCAACAGGGACACTTTCGAGGTACCGCTTCGTAGTCCCAAATCGTAAAAACAAATCACTGTCTTTCCTTATATCACTGCGGGAGCCTTTATATTTGTTTTTTGAAAATCATTTTTCCGAAATAACATTCTGCATTTTAGCCCACCTTATCACACCGCATGGATTCGAGTAGTTTCCCTACTAGCCACGCGTATCAAGCCCATCTTATCTCACCGCATGCATTTCAACACCTAGACCATATACCACCGCGTGCGTTTCAATAATCACAACGACACGGCAAAAACTTGTGCAACAATAACAACTGCATGGCTGAAACTTTGTACAAACAATAACAACCGCACCGCAAAAATCTCGTGCAAACAATATAAATCGCACGGCAGAAACCTCATGCAACAATAACAACAGCACGACAAAAACTGCATTCAAATAACCAAACAATCACCTCAATAATAATACGAAATCCAAAATACAACAACTGAATAAATGATATTCCAAGGATAGCAATTTCAAGTAAAGAATTTTCACAGTTAAGTAATGAATACGGAAATCAAGAAAAGCAAGTAATTCAACTAAACATGTGATACAAGTTGCAAATAGGAGATAAGACAAGTAGACATGTGAAATGAGGCTAAACATGATGACTATAACGTGCTAAAATAACTCAATTAAGGCCTGAAAAGGAAACTACATAGCTAAATCAGAATTTTAATATTTAGCCCGTGTACGCACTCGTCACCTTGTGTACACGGCCTTCACATATCACAAATTATCATTAAAATACCAAATCCTAAGGAAAATTCCCCCACACAAGGTTAGACAAGTCACTTACCTAAAACGACACTCAATCAATCAATTAGAAGGCCTTCGCCTCGATTTTTCAACTCCAAACGGCTCGAATCTAGCTAAAATAATTTCATACTATAAATATAACTATAGAAAACTAATTTAAATAATGAAATAATGATCTTAGCTAACAATTGAAAAATCATTCCAAAACGTCGACCCGGTTCCACATCTCGGAACTCGACTTAAATCATAAAATCCGAACACCCATTCGATATCGAGTCCAACCATACAAGAATTATCCAAATCTGACCTCATTTAGCCTTTCAGAACCCAAAAACTTGGTCTAAGAACTTCTACACTATTTTCCCAATTTTAAACTCCAAAACCATAATTAAAAGATGTAATTAATAGTAGATTCATGAGAATTAATAAAAAAACAAGCCAAGAATCCTTACCCAAATGCTTCCTCTCAAAATCTCTCAAAATCTTGCCTTAATCCGAGCTTTCAAAGTCCCAAAAATAAAAATGAAGCAAACTCTCAAAAAATCCTCTTTTTTGCTCAGTTATGTCGCACCTGCGACCTTACTGCCGCATCTGCGGCTCCGCACCTGTGAAATTTCTATTGCAGGTGCGGTTATGACTAAGCCCAGCACACTTCGCATCTGCGAGGGCAGGTCGGACCTGCACTTTTGGCCGCACATGCGTTCTTCTCCATCGCACCTGCGACCTTACTGCAGCATCTGCGGCTCCGCACCTGTGAAATTTCTATTGCAGGTGCGGTTATGACTAAGCCCAGCACACTTCGCATCTGCGAGGGCAGGTCGGATTTGCGCTTCTGGCCGCACATGCGTTCTTCTCCATCGCAGAAGCGATGCCGCTTCTGCGAAATAATTGCCGCACTTGTGAGCCTTGCCTGGACTACCCTCTCCGCTTTTGCGTTTCACTGCTCGCACATGCGAGTACGCACCTGTAGCCAATCCCTCCGCATGTGCGATGAACGGGGAGCTTCCGATGAAACCAGAACGATTTCCATCCGATTCACATCGGGTGCCCCTGAGACCCCGTCCGAATATATCAACAAGTCCTAAAATACTATACGAACTTAGTCGAGGCCTTAAATCATATTCAACAACATCAAAAATATGAATAACACCCCAATTCAAGCCTAATGAACTTATAAACCTTTAGCTTCTACATTCGATGTCGAACCTTATCAAATCAAGTCCGGTTGAACTCAAATTTTGCACACAAATCATAAATAACATTACGGACCTACTCCAACTTTCAGAATCGGAATCCGAACCCGATATCAAAAAGTCCATTCCTGGTCAAACTTTCTAAAATCTTCCAACTTTCCAACTTTTGCCAATTAACGCCAAAATGATCTACGAACTTCCAAATCAACATTCGGACACGCTCTTAAGACCGAAACCACCTTACTGAGCTATTGAAACCGTCAAAACTCCATTCCGGAGTCGTCTCCATACAAGTCAAACTATGGTCAATTCTTACGACTTAAACTTCCAATTTAGGGACTATGTATTCCATTTCACCCCGAACCCGACACCAAGTGCCTAAGCAAATCACATAACCATAAAATGAAATAGAGGGAATAATAAATAGGAGGTCGGGGCTAATATACTCAAAACGACCTATTGGATCGTTACAATTTATGATGGGGTAAAGCTAGTTCGCTTGGTGCTTTTAGATTGTAATTAACTGTGTGGCATTGTTATAAGACACCATGAAGATTCCTTTTGGTAGACAACAACAGTGGCGGCTAGATCTTGTTGTGATAAGTTTTTTTCTCAAAGCAAGTCAAAAGGTTCCTTGTTGAGTCTTGTACCCGTGTTCAAGGCTACACATGACTTTTAGTTAGTTTAAAGTTGTGCTTGCTTTATTTAGAACTTGAAAGTCACCAGCCTGACTTTCAGATTTTCAGTCACCTAATTTTGACTAAGTCTTAAAAGCTGTTATTTTTTACTAAGTTAAGCTTTACTTTAAAATAGTTGAGTTGAACAGCTGGCATCATTCACCTCTCATGAATATATAATTGAGTATAAATTAAGAATTTTATGATTAATAAATGGGTACTACAAAGTGATTTGTTTATTTGAATCATTGAAAAGTATTAACTCTTAATTTATACATATGAGATGATGTTATACATGCCTGAGTTAACAATTTATAATTAATAAATAGTTACCACTAAAACAATTTATTTATTTTGAATCATTGAAAATTCTCTAACAGTTTATACATGTGAGAGTTAATGATAAATAAATAGGATCCACTAACATGATCTATTTATTTGAATCATTGAATATTTTTAATGTACCGTGTGTAAATTTTCCTTGATAGGTATAAGCTAGTGGTTATGGTTTATCTATGCAAAAGAGATTACCTTAATAACGCTAAATTAATCATGAGAAGGGATATTGAGGTTTTCACCCAAAGGGAGGAATATTTAATATCTCGAATTCTCATGTGTGCAAATAATCAAGAGGACAATTTAATATAAGAGGTGGTTTTATGTACCTTACGCAAAAGGAAGGACATAACCAATGTATTATGCTCATGGAATAATTATAAGGATAATAGAAAGCATGATCAAATTTATTTTAATCCATGAAAATGCCTAAAACGGATATTTTCTGAATTTGGTCATAAATTTGGAGGTCATGATATTGACGAACTCCAATTGACCTGAAATTTGGTAGGTCCATCGGAAACGACTTGGTGAGAAACACTCAGTGCTATGCAGTGAATCACGTTATTTTAGGTGTTTCAAGGTCTTTTAAATGGGGGTTTAAGCAGTTTATCTGATTAAATGAGTTTTAAATATGAAAAAAATTATTTTTTATATATCAGTTTTATTTGTGTTGAATATGGAATATGATTACACGATATGATTTAGCTTGATGTGATATATGTAAAGAATGCAAATCACATTTATTTAATCTCTAAATTTGCCTGAACCAATTAATCCGAATTTGGTCTAGTTTTGGTTATCATGAATTTCATGATCTCCAATTGACCTAAAATTTGGTAGGTCCATCAAAAATAACCTGATAAGAAATATCCACTGCATTGCAGTGAATTATGCCGTATTTATGTAGATTGGGATCGTTTAGATGGGGGTTTTAGTGGTTTGCAGGATTAGAAATGTGATTTGGATATGAAAAGTCATTCCTTTTATATCTGTCACGACCAAAAATCCACTATAGGTCATGCTGGCGCCTAATATCGCCGCCAGACAAGCCAACGGTGAGTTACCAATTAATTACTCATCTTATTATTTTGAAATCATAATTTTTTCTTAATTAAACAGTATAAAATAGAATATACAGAGCAAATGAAAATATATGCACGAACTACAATAATGAATAACCTGAAAGAACTCTCAAAACCCGGTGTCAGAAGTACATGAGCATTTTTCTAGGAAGTACAACAACAATACAATATCTGTCCAGAATGTAAATAAGAAAGGAGAATATAAATAACTCTGATGGAGACTCTCTTGGCTGCGGATCGTAACATAAAATGCAGCCCACAATAAAGTTCCAGCAATGGCCGCGCCTCTGCGCCCAAAAGACCACTAAACATACATGCACCTGCACAAAAGGTGCAAAAAGTGTAGCATGAGTATGTAAATCAATGTGTACCCAGTAACTATCTAGCATAACCCCGGAGGAGTAGTGACGAGGGGTCGACATCGATACTTACTAAAGGTCCAATAAAGCAATATAATAATTCATAACAGATACGAAGGGCACAACAGTAATGGAGAAAATCTGTAACTCATAACTTTCTAATTATTTCCTTTATAGCATAACTTTCTCGATCTTGTATTTTACCTTAATTTCTCATAAAAATGCCAAGTGTTAATACCAAATAAATAAGAAATGCCATAGTATTCGGGGCATCAGTGGAAGGTTAGGTCGTGAATATTCGAATTACTAGCGATATAATGCACGATTATGCCGAGGTCGTTCGGCATGATCCAGAATAACGTGTACACTATAGAGGGACGTGTGGCACAATCCATAGATGCATCTACATACTGTCAAGGTATTCGGCCCACTCCACAAGAAAAAAAAGGAAGTTACTGAATTATGAGGCACATGTTTACAATACAGCACATGAGCATAATATGAATAAACTCTTTACCATTTCTCAAATAACTCAACCACAACTCAAAGTGTTAAGGCTTAGCCTAGTATAAATACACTTATTTTGAAATAAATTTTAATTATAACTTCAATTAATTGAGTCAACAGAGTGGATTCAAATAATTCAATTAGTACATGGTAAGATCCTAAGTCTACCCGGACATGAATATGTTGTAGCTACGTACAGACTCTCGTCACTTCGTGCGTACGTAGCGCCCACAATTAATTACACATAACAAAAATATCACCTAGGGGTAGTTTTTCCCTCACAAGGTTAAACAGGAGACTTACTTCGCTCCAAAGTTCCATAACCGGCTCCAAGGCCTCTCTAACGCCTCAAACCAAAGCTTGTCGGTTCAAAACTATTAAAATAATGTGTGAACCAATCAAAATATACTCTAATACCCATAATTAATTAATTTAAAGAATCCTCAACTCTGCTCGAAAAGTCGATAAAATCAACCCTCAGGTTCACATTCTCGGATTCCGAAAATTTTCGAAGATAAACTTTACCCATAACACCAAGAACTCAACTATATCATTTATTCCTAATTCCATTTCAAAATCGTAGTCAAAATTCAAAAATATCAATTTTTAGGTTTTCTTCAAAATCCCAATTTTTTACTAATTTCCATGTCTAAATCCATATACAAACCATGTATTTAACTCACAATGTGAAGAAATCACTTACCTAGTGATGGGTGACGAAGAAGCTCCTCCAAAATAGTACGTAGCTTGGCTCCCATGGAAGATTTGAGATAAAAATGAGCCAAGACCCCTTTTTTGCAACTTATACACTGCCCATGCGACCTTCTTCGCGACGCGTCACTGACCTTGCATTCGCGAAGCTCAACAAAATCGAGACCCAAACTCTTCTTCGCAAACGCGAGCCTGGCCTCGCGAATGCGATGCTTCTCCAGGCTGTTCAATCATGAACGCGTCCACTCCACCACGAACGCGAAGACCAAACTCCCCCAAACTGGCTTTCCCTTTCGCGAACGCGATGCCCCAATCGCGAACACGTAGCTTTGCCCCTCGAACCTTCGTGAACGCGTGCCATCAGTTGTGAACTCGAAGTATAAAATGGCCCAGTCCAAAATTCCTTCTTCACGAACACATGAGTCCCTTCACATTCGCGAAGAACAACACCAGCACCAACAAACCAGCAACAGCAACCCAGCCACACTTGGTCTGAAATCACCCCGAAATATACCTGAGGCCCTCGGGACCCCGTCCAATCATACCAACCAGTTCCATAACATAGCACGGACCTGCTCGAGGTCTCAAATCAAACCAAACAATATCAAAACTACGAATCGCACCTCAATTCAAGCTTAGTGATCTTTATAACTTTAAACTTCTACATTCGACGCCGAAATCTAACCAATCAAGTCCGATTGACCTCAAATTTTGCGCACAAGTCAAAATTGACATTACGGACCTACTCCCACTTTCGAAATCGGAATGCGACCCCGATATCAAAAAGTTCACTCCCGGTCAAACTTCCCAAAATCATCCAAATTAGCAACTTTCACCAATTGACGCTGAAACGACCTATGAACTTCCAAACCAACGTCCGGACACGCTCCTAAGACCAAAAATCACCATACGGAACTATTCCGAGGCTCGGAATCCCAAACGGACATCGATAACATCATCATCTACTTCAACCCAAAATTAGGGATTCTTAAAATTCCAAAATGCCAATCTTCTGTATTAAGCGCCGAAATACGCTCGGGACACCCGATACTAGACTCGAACATGCACCCAAGTCCGAAATCATCACACGTACCTATTGGAACCTTCAAATCCTGATTCCGATGTCGTTTACTCAAAAGTTAAACCTTGGTCAACTCTTCCAACTTAAAGCTTCCAGATTTTGAATTTTCTTCTTAAATCAACTTCGAAATTCACGAAATTCAACTCTGACCACACGTACAAGTCATAATACCCGAAGTGAAGCTACTCAAGGCCTCAATCCGTTGAACGACACGCTAGAGCTCAAAACGATCGCTCGGTTCGTTACAATGTTAGTCTTATTTTTGTTAAATCTAGAACATGATGACACATGTTTATTTAAAATGAATTGATATATGGTTGGAATGTATGTCATATTTTAAAATTCCTAAAAATGCTTAATCTATAATTTTTTCGAATTTTGAAACTTAAGTTTCAAAGTAAATACATGGTTGTGATTAAATGGTGATAGGAATTAATCCATATGGTCTCCACTATCTACTTATAGTGAGATAATAAATTTATGCGTCGACTTTAGGTCGTCCTCCATATCGGATAAATTTATTATGAACTCACAGAGTATAATTACTAGTTATTGATAACATGTATTGACTCTCCATCTGAGTTTACACGTTGAATCAATTTTGTAATTATAATGTAACCATGATTAAGTGGTGATAGGAATATGTTTCTATGGTCTCCCACAATTAATTTCAAGTGAGTGTAAATTTATGTGTAGACTTTAGGTCTTCCTCCATATCGGATAAATTTATTGCAAGCTCACTAGGTGAAATACTAGTTATTGATATCATATACTTACTCTCCATCTGAGTATACATGTTGGATCAATGGAACTAGAGCTATTAATTATGATGTTCACTTGACTTAAGTTAACAGTATACTCTCCATCTGAGTTGGATATATTTTAATTTATTGGAGTGAATAATCTATCATTATATGTATATGTTGCATGAGTAGTGCTTTTCCCATCGAAATTTACTATTCAAGGTACATGAATATATGTGTGTAGTGCGTTTGAAATTTTCGTATTAAATAGTTATTTACTATTGACTGCAAATAATAGTTTACTCTCCATCTGAGTTGGCTATGTTCTCTTAGGATTGTATAATTCCTGCATTATATAATATACTTTGCATGAATAATTCTTTTCCCATCGAAATTTGCTATTCGAGATGCATGGATGTGTATATATATATATATATATATATATATATATATATATATATATATATATATTTTGAATGCAGTCTGAATTTTATTATTCAGTGTTAATTGACTTATTTATTTAATGTGGTATATCTCAACTCCATAATGACTTCATGGAGTTTGTCATATCACTTGTCAAAAAATTTCTTTTGTATTGATAAGACATTAACTTAAAGGATGCAATATATGTACTTTTTGCTATAAGGAATTTAATTCCGGGTTTTAGGCAAAATAAGAGATAGTTTATTTTCGAACTCTTGTGTTATTGAGCTTGATAAATACTTTATCTCTTATGATACATGGATGCATGACCTTGTTATTGTTAATGTCTCTCCTGAACTGAACGATATTAGTCTACCTTATAAGAGAAAATGTTCTTCAAAATTGAGTGAAACTTATCTGTGCACTTGCGTCTAAGTCATAATTATCTGGATAGGATTTTAGTTGGTCAATGATGAACCGTAAGGTTCATTGAAAGTAGAGGCACTACCAACTTATGGATCCTGTTTAGAAGGAAATATGACTAAGAGACTTTCTGCTCTAAAGGAAAGAGAGTTGGTCATAAGTTAGAACTAATCTATTTTGATTGTGCTATCTAATGTACATATGGGCAAGAGGTGATTTTGAGTATTTTTATGACGTTCACAAATGATTAGTCAGACTATGAATATATTTATTTGATGCATCGTATGTATGAACGCTTTGAATAATTCTAGATTTTAAGGCTTGATACGGAGAAGCGCAATGGAAATATATTAAATTACTATGATCTTATTGTAGGTGGCTAGCACTGCTCTATAAAGTTCATTAGTTACTTATTAGAATAAGGGGTTATATCTCAATTATCTACGTCGGGTACTCAATAATAGAGTGGTGTAGTAGAGAGAAGAAATAAGACTATTATGGAGATGTTAAGATTAATGATGAGTGATTTATTTCTTTTTTCATTATGGGATATGCCTTAGAAACTATAAATTACATTCTGATTTTAGTTCCTTCTAGTTCAGTATCTTGGACGCCCATAGAACTGTGGGCTTAATGTAAGTTTAGTCTCAGAAAAGTTCAGATATGAAATTGTCTACAACATATACTGAAAGGGAAATGGATAAGATGAAATCAAGGACGAATGTATGCATGTTTATTGAATATCCAAGGAAATGAAAGGAGGTTTATTTTATTTCCTAAGGAAAAGAACGTAATTGTTAGCACAAATACCAGTTTTCTATAATAGGATTATTTAATAAACTATGTTCCTAGACGTAAACTAGTTTTACAATAGCTAAGCAAAAAAATAACAAATGAATCATCTGAAAATTCAGAGGCTCAAGAACATACAACTCTATAAGTCGGAATTAGCGTTCCATTATATTTAAGCAGTGGGAGAAACGTTAATAGATAAAAAATATATATACTACCTCCGAGTAGTGGGAGTGATGTTGAGAAGAGAATACTGTAGGAATAAGTCATTAATATTTCAGTACCACAAGGTAATGAAGATAATATTAGTAGTACTTCGTCGTAGTGGGAGAATAGTAAGGAAAATCATAGTTTGGTATGTACTCTTGGGAGAGTTTGTTATGTATTCTTAGGAGAGTTTCATAACAAGTTTCCTAAAGAGCTTAATACCAAAATAGTTAGTTATGACAAAGCATTACTAGACAAAGATTGCATTTGAAAATAACTTGGCAAGTTCCTTTTAGCTAAAGTTTATTGGCAGAGACTTTTAATAATCATGCAAAAGGATAGCTGTAAAAGTTATAGATGCATTGTTATGATTCTAAGTGGGAGATTGTTAGGGCATATACTATTAACCATGCATTTAGATATAGTATATTCTAATAATTGTCATGGTTAAAAGTCTAAGTGGGAGATTATTAGGATATATACTATTAACCATAGATTTGGTTTGGGTATAATATGAAAGTGCAAGAGGGGGAAGGGGTGGGGGTGAATTATAATTTTTCTTTTCTTTTTCGAGGTAGTTGACTAATTTGAGTTCTAGTCGACTCGACTCTTCAGGAATAGAATGTAAAAGATTAATTGCAAGAAGTAAATGACACAATATGTTTTATACCGGTTCGGATTCAGAGTGAATCCTACGTACAGTCCCCTTGGGTTTGAAGGGTGATCTCTTTCAAATATGAAGTGGCTTAGTACAGATGAGTTGATGTTGTTATACACCAACAACTTATGTCACTCGTTCTTCTCTCTATAATTGATACAATGCCTCACTAGTGTTCTTTTCTTTCTCTCTTCTCTTCTTTGTTACATAAGGAATCTAAAGCAGACTATATTGTTTTGTTTGAAGTAGAACAAAGAGATTGAAGTTAGTTTGATAAAAGTATATCATTCCAAAGCTAGTGCAGTAGATATTTATACTTCTCGAGGCCTTCAAGTCTTGTACATCTTTTTGAGAGATTGTGAACCCAAGGGAGTTATATTCAGATGGATTCGTAGATTGATTCTTCTGCTAACTTGTCTTAACTCACGGGCTTGAGTGATTTCTTCCTTAAATGATAGAATATCCCCGTTGCCAAATCCCTTGATTGATGCCTTCGATTGACGTCATTATGTGGGAGAATCTTTCGCGGATAATTTTATGCCCGTAATCTCCTTTGATTTAGATCCTTCCTACAATATCTCTTTTAATTGATTTCGCCATCTTCCTTGATTGATTTGTCCGCTTATCTTTCCTTTTTCGTTGGATTCATTTCCTCAATATGCCTCCATTTTATTGCTTAGAATCTTTTCCCGCACATAGGGAGTAATTGGTTATTTTGCATCATCGAAATTTACTGAGTTCTAAAAATTTCCTAGGGCCTTCTCGTTGAGATTGCGAGCATCATCTGAGATATCTTGAGAGGAGTCAAAGTCCTCGAAGTGGTCTGATCCTAGATTGACTGGTTCAGGAGGTTGAGAAGAGGGTTTTGCCCTAGAGCGAGTGCTTTTGCTTGTGAAAGTAGAGGGATTTTTGGAGTGCTTTGCCATGGTAGGGTTTGGAACTGGGGATTGGAGATGCAAACAATGCAATAGAGATAGAAGAAGCTTTGAACTTTAAAAAAGGCGATAAACGGCGGTCGAGTACAAACGAAAAGGCGTCAGAGATTTGACTCAATGATTGTCCGGTTTCTAAAAGGGTGTGAAAAGGCATAAAAAAGGAAAAAGTAACATACACACAATTAATGCATCTTGCACACTTAAGGAAATATTTAAACAAAGATACAGTAATAATTAAAAAAAACACCATAAAGGCCCTAAAGTTATGAGTTTATGAAAATAATGCCAAGAGAGACTCGTAATGCACAAAATTTATCTTCTACAAAGGTTTTGTACTGATAATTGATCAGTGAAACTTACAAACAATAATTCTATGTTGCCTTTTAAAAACATGATCTCTCATAAAATGGTGCTTAATATCTATATGCTTAGCTCTTGAATGATGCACATGATTCTTTGATAGACAAATAACACTAGAATTATCACAGAATATTTGAACATGCTTAAAAAATAATTCATAGTTACCCAATTAATGAGACATCCATAGAAATGGAGCACAACATTGTCCAATTGCAATGTACTCTGCTTCAGTTGAGAAAAAAGCCATTGATCCATGTTTCTTACTATTCCAGGAGATTAGTGTTTTTTTCAGTAATTGAAAAGTCCCACTTGTGCTTTTTTTGTCCTCCTTGTCACCTACAAGATCAGCATCTAAAAAACCCTCAAGTTTAAAATTGTTAGAGTGAGGATACCAAAGTCTGTAGGAGGTGGTTCCAATGAGATAGCGAATAATTCGCTTTACTGCTGTTAAGTGAGACTTTTTAGGAGCCGACTGAAACCTGGCATATTTACAAACAGTGAACATGATATTGGGTCGACTGGCCATTAGATATAGTAGATACCCAATCATTCCACGATACTTTGTTTCGTCTACTGATTTTCCTTGTTCGTCCCTATCTAAACTTGTAGACGGACTCATATGAATTCCAATTGATTTGGCATTGTTCATTCCAAATTTTTAAATCAATTCCTTTGTATGAATATTCCACTTTCTAATTGATGGATTTGTAGTCCAATAACAAATGCCAGCTCTCCCATCATACTCATTTCGAACTCACTTTGCATGAGATTTGAAAAGTCTTTGCACAAAAGAGAATTAGTACTACCAAACATGATATCATCTACATAGATTTGAATAATAATATTACCTTCAGTAGATCTCTTGATCAATAAAGTAGTATCCACCTTACCTCTGGTGAACCCATGATTAGTTAAAAAGGAACTCATTCTTTCATACTAAGTTCGAGGAGCTTGTTTGAGTCCATAAAGAACTTTAGCTAGCTTGTACACATGATAAGGAAATTGTGAGTTTTCAAAATCAGGAGGTTGTTTTAAATATACCTCCTCATCAATAAAATCATTTAGTAAAGAGCTTTTGACATCCATTTGAAATAGTTTAAAACCTTTGAAAGATGCATAGGCAAGTAATATACAAATTGATTCTAACTGTGCTATCGATGAAAAGGTTTCATCATAGTCGACTCCTTCATGCTGTAAGTAGCCTTGAGCTACTAGTCTGGATTTGTTTCTTACTACCTTTCCTTATTCATTTAGCTTATTTCAAAATACCCACGTTGTTCCGATCACAGTAGCGTTTGCAGGCTTAGGATTTGTTTCTTACTACCTTTCCTTTTTCATTTAGCTTGTTTCAAAATACCCACTTTGTTCCGATTACAGTAGTATTTGCAGGCTTAGGAACAAATTCCCAAATTTGGTTTTTTTTCGAATTGATCAAGTTCGTCATGCATGGCTTGTATCCAGCTGGAGTCCTTTAGGGCTTCATCAACTTTCTTTGGTTCTACTTGAGAGATGAGTCTAATATTTGCTTTCATTTTAAGAGAGTCTTTGGATTTCATCCCTTCGCTTGGATCCCCTATGATGAGGTTTTGAGAATATTCAGGTTCACTTGTCCATTCATTCGGTCGGGTTCCGATTGCAGAAGTAGCCGTCTCTTTTTGTGGTTCAGCGGGATTGATCACATGTTCATTAGTCGACTCCGTGACTATAGCTGGGATATCAATCGACTTCTGTGGTTTATTTGTCTGTGATACTTCTTGGCTGGTGTCTTCATCACCTGTAATGATTCCTTTCTCGGCCATAGAGTTATTTCATCGAATATAACATGCATTGATTCTTCTACAGATAACGTATGTTTGATGTAAACTCTAAATGATCTACTGTTAATAGAGTAACAAAGAAAAATACCTTCATCACTCCTTTGGTCAAATTTTCCAAGGTTATCCTTACCATTGTTGTGATGAAACACTTACTTCTGAATGGGTGAAAGTAGCCAATATTTGGCTTCTTACCTTTCCATAATTCATATGGATTCTTCTTCAAAATAGGTCTTATGAGGCACTTGTTAAGAATATGACATGTTGTACTGACTGCTTCTGCCCAGAAGTGATTTGGCAGTGAATGTTCTAATATCATTATTCTTGTCATATCTTGTAGAGTTCTATTCTTGCGCTCAACTACTCCATTTTGTTGGGGTGATCTTGGGGATGAGAATTTATGGGTGTATCTTTGATCATTACAGAATTCTTCAAAGGATCTACTTTCAAACTCTCCTCCATGATCGCTTTGGATGGTTGTGATCAGATACCCTTTTCTCTTTCAATTCTTTTACATAAAATCTCAAAAGTTTTGAGAGATTCATCTTTATGAGATAAGAAAATTACATATGTAAAACATGAGTAGTTGATAAGTGGGGATTTGGACTATTTATTAGCACCTTTTAGCTTTTGTTTTAGACTAAAAGCATTGAATTGTGTTCCAGAAACTGATGAAATTTGCTAAATTGCAGGAATATTGGAAGATGGACTTCCGAGATGAAATCCAACTCAAAAAGGATTAATCTAAACTCAAGGCAATAAAAGGCACAGAAGCTCACAAAGTGTGGACCGCAGAATTTCATCTGCGGATGCAGATGATGAAAGAAAATCCAGCAGAATTTTATGCAAAGTGCGGACCGCACATGAATTGTGAGGCCGCAAAAACTGGGCTAGGAACAAAGTTCAGAGAATGTGCAAATTTTCAAGTTCCAAGTCCCTCAAAAGTGCGAACCGCACAAAAATTGTGCGGCCGCAGAAAAAGTACCTTGCGAGCGCATAAGTAAAAGTGCGGACCGCAGAACTAAGTTGCAACTGCAGTTACAAATCTGTGGACTACAGAAAGAATGCCTTGCGGTCACAGATCAGAATTATAAAGCCGCAAACCTCCATTTCCTGACAAGTCGAAGAAATTTTCGGACCGCACATGGAATTGTGCGGCCGAATAACCTCCCAGGGGCATTTTTGTCAGAAATTATCAGCTTTGTATAAATAGAAGAGTTTCACGAAATTAGGTCAACTTTTGACATCAGCAGCTACAGTAGTTGTTTCTCGTTGCTTCTTTAATTAGTTTTTCATATTTTGGGATATTTTAACATACATTTTATTATTTTAATTTTACAATATGAGTTTAATTAGCATTTCTTCTTCTATTTATTTAATTTCAAGCATGAGTAACTAGATTTTTACTAGGATTGTGACACAACCCTAGTGTGTAAACCTTATGGGTATTTAATTTAATTCTTGTTTATGGTTGGGTGTTTATTATTTAGCCTTGTTCATGCTTTAATTTGTGGAATTAATGGTTGCAAATAATAGTTCATACTTATTTGACTTAGTCTCTACTAGAGAAAGAGAGTCTTAATCTAGAAAAACTTGGTTAACAAGAAATTGGGTCAATCGAGAGATTGATAATCCCAATTAAAGGGTTCAACCTAGAGATAGTAATAACCCGACTTGAGCTTTTATCAACCGTTTCTTGCAATACCCATTTGAACTTGAGAAAGCCAAATTGGGCAAAATCACTCTCTGACCGAGAGGTATTGAGTGGGTAATTGAGAGTTGATAGCTATAATACACCCCGATCAATAAAACAAGCATTAAGGTTTATATCTCGTTAGGCAAATATCTAGGTGAAGGTCATAGCCCTACGCTTTTTACAAAACCTGAAAAACAACAAAAACAATTCTCTTAGTTTTATTTCTGAACTTTGCAATCTTAGATTTAAATTAGACATAGAAACAACCCAAATTTGTGAAAGTGTAAATTAAGATAGTCGAACTCACATACTACAATATATACTCATAACTCCCATATATAGCTCCATGTGGAAATCGATCTCGTCTCTTGTTGGGTACTATTATTGCAATCAACCGTTTCATAACCTTGATTTGGGTGTGAAATTGGACGAGACCAATAGTCATCAACAATAACAAAAGCATAATGTTTACCTCCAATGTTGGCAGTTCTAATGGGTCCAAACATGTCCATATGAAGTAATTGCAGTGGCTTGGTAGTGGACACAATATCCTTGATTTTGAAAGAGTTTCTAGTTTGTTTACCAATATGACATGCATAACATACATGATTTCTAAAAAAGTTGAGTTTGGGATGACCAATAACTAAATCATGCTTGGATAGTTTTTCAATAAGATGCATGCTTGCATGACCAAGTTTTTTATGCCAAAGCCATGGATCGTCAGAAATGGATGCTAGAAAAATGTGACTATCTAGATTTTCAATGCCATCAATGTAACAACCCAAATAGTCGTTTTTACTTCTAGAACCTTGTTCTCCTAAATAACACTCCTTGTATGTACTTTTACTATTTTATGACTTGTGGGGATCGTTAGTTCGGGATTTAAAAGAGTTCGGGTTGAAATCGGAACACTTGGTTCCTTAGTTGGCTTTAAAAAGGCTAAGTTTGACTTCGATCAATATTTTAGGAAAACGGAGTCGGAATCGATATTTTACGGTACCAATAGGTTCGTATGATGATTTTGGACTTGGGCGTATGTTTGAATCGGGTTTTGGCCAACCTGGGAGCATTTCGGTGTTTAATAGTGAAAGTTAGCTATTTGAAAGCTTAAAGTTAATTAAATTTGGGTTGGAGCAGGTTTTGGAGGAATCGAGGTCTGTTTGAAATTCCGGGCCTAGGAATAGTTACGTATGGTGATTTAAGACTTGCACGCAAAAAATTGGTGTCATTCCGAGCAGTTTACGTATGTTTCGGCGCGTTCGGAGTAAGTTTGAAGAATTTGAAATTTCTAAGTTGAATCCATTGGGTTTGAGGCATGATTTTTTGTTTTGATGTTGTTTTACACGTTCCGAGGATTTGAGCGAGTCCGAATTATTATTTCAAACTTGTTGGTATGTTCGGACGGGGTCCTGGTGGCCTCGGGAGTTAAACGGACGAGGTTCGGGCCAAGTTTGGACTTGTAAGCAATAACTAAAGCTTCTAGCTTCTGGTGCAATCGCACATGCACTTGGAGAGCCGCAGATGCGAGCCACGAGCCGAAGGTGCGGACCAGTGAAGACATGCCCAGCAACCGTAGGTGCGGAAGATTTGGCGCACCTGCGAGCGCGCAGGTGCGAAGGTAGTGGCACAGAAGCGGGGGAAATGCGCGGGCGCGAAGAATATCTCGGACCTATGGACGCGCAGAAGCGGCCCTTTATCCGCGGGTGCGGAGCCAGGCCAAGTCGGGAGAACTCGCTACTGCGGCGCCGCAGGTGCGAAAATCGCAGTAGGCAAAACCTTCATTTAAGTCCGGAGTTGCGTATTTTTAGCCCATTTTTCTTCATGTTTGGGCGATTTTGGAGCTTTTTGAGATGAGTATTCACCTAGAAACTTGGAGGTAAGTTAATTCTACCTATTGTGAGTTAAATACATAGATTATGGGTAGATTATAACATGTAAATTGTGGAAATCAAGGGTTTAGATGAAAAACCTAGGTTTTGAAAAAAATGAGATTTTAACCACGAAAATGGTTATGGAATGGGATAAAATTTGTATATTTTTGTTCTTGAGATTATGGGTAACGATTTCTTCCGAATATTTCCGGAATCCGGGCACGTGGGCCCGGGGTAAATTTTAGAAATTTTACCAATTTGGGTTGGGTGATTAATTTAATAGTCTAATTTCAAATTATTGAGCATGTATTGATTAAATTATATAATATTTGGCTAGTTTTGGATTTTTCGGCACCGAATTGAGGCTTTAACGAGACATTGTGATCGGGAAGTGAACTTTGAGACGAGGTAAGTCTCTTGTCTAACCTTGTAAGAGGGAATTATTGCATCATACTTGTCAATTTAAAATTGCCTAGATTATATTAGTAATTGTTGGAAAAATTGTGGGAGTTCGCTTATGAAATTAGTATTATTGTTGTATAAAAATCTATATAATATTCAAGTCGAATGCTTATAAAATATTCTCCTCTTCTTGTGGAGTGGGCCGAACGCTTATAGATGCATCTATGGTTCGTGCCGCTCGATCCTCGGCAGTGTATACACTATTCTTGATCGGGTCGTACGACCTCAACATAGATCGTGCTTAATAATAAAAATAACCCGGTGCTTTACTAATTATTTTATTGCAGCTTGCGAAGGTAAATGATTATTTGGAAATGGTCAAATTGTGCAAGAATTATTTGTTTTTGCCTGCTAAGAAAATATTAATAATGATCACATAAATTGTGTTTGTTTAACTATTTCTATTTTAATATTATTGACCCATAGTAAGTCTCAAAGTCGACCTCTCGTCACTACTTCTTCGAGAATAGACTTGATACTTAATGGGTACACGTTGTTTACGTACTCATGTTATACTTGCTGTACGTTTTGTGCAGGATCTGAGACAGGAACTTTAGACAGTCCTACCGGTGCGCACCCACGTTATCCCGAGGCCAAGTGGTGAGCTACTTTTCCTGAGCCGTTACGCAGCACCTAGTGTCTCCATTTGTATTTGTATTGTCTATTTATGTTCAGACAATATTTTGGATTTTATACAATCTACTAGATGCTCATACTCTTGTGACACCACATCTTGGCACATACACTAGTAGAATTGTGGTATTGAAATTATTATTTTGGATTTTTATTTAATTAGATTTTCTATTTTTCTTAAACCTTGCTAGTAAGGGAAATTAATTACATCGGAAAAATTTATTAAAAGAGGGAATATATGTTAAATTTACTAGTTCGCTTGCCTAGAGGTGATATTGGGTGCCCTCACGACCTATAGGTAAAATTGGGTCGTGAAAACATGGTATCATAGCACTCGGTTCACGTAGGTCTCACAAGTTATGAGAAGGCCTAATAGAATCTTGCGGATCGGTACGGAGACATCTGTACTTATCTTTGAGAGGCTATAGGGTGTTAGGAAACCACCTTTCTTCATCTCCTATTGTGCAGATAATGTAGTACTAAGTATATTTCTCTTTTTCTCTCACAGATGGTAAGAACGCGCTCTACGGAGGTTCCAGACCAGGGAAGAGCTACTCCCCATGTTGTTAGAGGCTGAGGCCCAGGAAGGGCTCCAGCCCGTGGTAGGGGACGGGGACATCCTAGGGTTACTCCAGCTATGCCACCAGTGGATCCAGTAGAGGATCCTATCATTGAGGAACATGGCGAGGTGCCCGCAGTAGAGCCAGCTCCGGTGGATTTCACGTCTGCACCAGGATTCCAGGAGGTCATGGGCCGTATGATGCGGTTCATTGATACTATGATTCGGGATGGTTTATTTCCGGCAGACCCGGCTACATCTTAGGCGGGAGGGGGAGCATAGACCCCTACCGTGCATGCTCATGGGCAGGAAACTGCTGTATACTAGACCCATTGTGCATTACCCGTGGGCGGAGCTTATCCAGTTGCAGCAGCTACACCGGACCCATGTCGGCTGTAGAAGGTGATCCGTACAGGCTACTAGACAGATGGACTAGGCTTCATCCTCTTGCTTTCGGAGGTGAGCGACATGAGGACCCCCAGGATTTTATTGATCGGTGTAGAGACAGACTGTACAACATGAGGATACTAGAGTCCCATGGGGTGGACTTCACTACTTTCAACTGGAGGGGGAGCGTAGGTGGTGGTAGTCACATCTACTCGGCAGACCAGCAGGTTCACCTCCCATGACTTGGGATCAGTTCAAACACCTCTTCTTGGACAAGTACATACCAATCTCTCAAAGGGAAGAGTTGTGGTTCCAGTTCGAGCAGCTCCAGCAGGGTCAGATGTCAGTGACTGACTATGAAGCGAGGTTCTATGAGTTGTCTCACCATGAACTCATGATACTACCTACCAATGCAGAGAGAGTGCAGAGGTTTGTCGCCGGATTGCACTCTGGGATTCAGGCCACCATGGCACGAAAAGTGGAGATGGGGACTTCTTACGGGCTAGTTGTAGTGATAGCTCGGAGGATTGAGGGTGTCCATCAGTGGAGTCGTGAGCAGGCAACGAGGGACAAGCAGTTTTGATATTTGGGAGAGTTTAGTGGTGCCCCAACTAGGGTAAATGGTCAGTCCAGCAGTCCCCTTTATCTAACACCGCCACCTCCTAGAGGTGCTCCAGTGCGACCTTATTTCAGTTCTTTGCCAGAGAGTTCTTATTGCCCACCAGCTATTCAGGTCTCCTCCATTGGGTATTCATGTCATCAGGGCCAGACTTCAAGTTAGCAGTGCATCACACCGTGGGGTTATTTCGAGTGCGGGGATCTCAGTCATGTACGAAGGTTCTGCCCCAGGCTTCGGGGTAGACCAGTGCAGCAGGGTCAGCAGCCTATGATTACCGCACATGTTGCTCCGCTAGACATCTGTATGCCTAAGAGCGGAGGGCAGGTGGGTAGGGGTCGTTCTAGAGGTGGAGGCCAGGCAAGTGGGGGCCAGCCATGTGGTGCTTCAGCCAAGTTCTATGCTTTCCCGAACATACTAGATGCATTGGCCTCAGATGTCGTGATCACATGTACTATTTCTGTCTGCGGTAGAGAGGTTTTAGTATAATTTGACCCAGGGTCCACTTATTCCTATGTTTCATCTCTAATTGCTCATTTCCTAGGTGTTTCTCGTGAGTCCTTGGGTACTCCTATTTATGTGTCCACTCATGTGGGCAAATTCGTTATTGTGGACCAAATCTACCAGTCCTGTATTATTACTTTCTGTGGTTACGAGACTAGAGCGAATCTTCTATTGCTTGATATGACCGACTTGCAGATCATTCTGGGCATGGACTGGCTATCCCCATATCATGCCATCCTAGATTTCCATGCTAAGACTGTTACTTTGGCGATGTCGGAGTTGCCTAGATTGGAGTGAAAGGGTTCGTCTGCCAGTGCATCTTGTCAGGTTATTTCCTTTCTAAAGGCTCGACACATGCTCGAGAAGGGTTGTTTGGCTTATTTGGCCTATGCTTGGGACAGTACTGTAGAGACTCCAGCAATTGATTCAGTGTCCGTAGTCCGAGAGTTCTCCGATGTGTTCCCTTCTTATCTTTCAGGCATGCCACCAGATCGTGATATTGATTTCTGTATTGACCTAGCTCCAGATACCCAACCTATATTTATCCTATCATATCGTATGGCTCCGAAAGATTTGAAGGAACAATTTGAGGAGTTGTTAGCAAAGGGGTTCGTCAGGCCAAATGTATCACCTTGGGGTGCACCAGTTTTATTTGTGAAGAAGAAAGATGGGACTATGCGGATGTGTATTGATTATCGCAAATTGAACAAAGTTACCATTAAGAACAAGTACCTGTTGCCGCGTATTGATGATTTGTTTGACCAGTTGCATGGTGCCAGAGTGTTCTCTAAGATCTATTTGAGATCGGGGTACCATCAGTTGAAGATTGGGGATTCAAATATTCCGAAGACTGCTTTTCGGACTAGATATGGCCATTATGAGTTTCTGGTGATGTCCTTCGGTTTCACTAATGCCCCAGCGGTGTTTATGGATCTTATGAACCTGGTGTTTAGGCCGTATATTGATTCATTTGTCATTATCTTCATTGATGACATTCTGATCTACTCACGTAGTATGGAGGACCACGAGCAGCATTTGAAAGTGGTGCTTCAGACGTTGCAGAAACAAAAGTTATATGCTAAGTTCTCCAAGTGTGAATGTTGGCTAGACTCTGTAGCATTCTTGGGGCATATTGTATCGAGTGAAGGTATTAAAGTTGATCCCAAAAAGATTGAGGCAGTTCAGAATTGGCACCGTCCCACCTCGGCGACCGAGATCAGGAGTTTTCTGGGGTTAGCAGGTTATTATCGTTGGTTTGTGGAGGGCTTTTCATCTATTGCAGCACCTTTGGCCAAATTAACCCAGAAGGATGCTCCGTTACGATGGTCCGATGATTATGAGGTGAGATTTCAGAAGCTCAAGACAGCATTGACTACAACACCAGTGTTAGTGCTGCATTCCAGTTCAGGGAGACGCTTCACGTGTTGGCTTTGGGTTGTGTATTGATGCAGGAGGGGCGAGTTATTGCATATGCCCCACGTCAGTTGAAGCCCCGTGAGAAGAATTACCTAGTACATGATTTGTAGTTAGCTGTGATTGTTCACGCTCTTAAGATTTGGAAGCATTATCTTTACGGGGTGTCTTGTGAGGTTTACACTTATCATCGTAGTTTGCAGCATTTGTTCAAGCAGAGGGACCTAAATTTGAGGCAGCGCAAATGGCTTGGGTTACTAACAGATTATGATATTACTATCCTTTATCATCCAGGCAAAGCGAATGTAGTTGTAGATGCCTTGAGTAGAAAGGCGGAAAGTATGGGTAGCTTGGCATTCATTCCAGCAAAGGAAAGGCCATTAGCTTTGGACATTCAGTCCTTGGCTAACAGACTTGTGAGGCTGGATATTTCAGAGCCCAGCCGGGTTCTTGCGTGTGTCGTTGCCCAGTCTTCACTATTTGAGCAGATCAAGGCTCGCTAGTGTGATGACCCACACTTGTTGGTTCTTCGGGAAACAGTACTACAAGGTGGTGCAAAAGAGGTTACTATTGGTGATGATGGTGTTATGTGACTCCAAGGTCTCCTATGTGTTCCTAAAGTTGATGGCTTGAGGGAAAAGATCCTAGAGAAGGCACACAACTCTCGGTATTCTATTCATCCAGGTGCTACGAAGATGTATCGTGATCTGAGATAGCATTATTGGTGGCGGTGGATGAAGAAAGACATAGTTGAGTATGTAGCTAGGTGCTTAAATTGTCGGCAAGTTAAGTATGAGCACCAGAGGCCAGGTGGTTTACTTCAGCAAATGACTATACCAGAGTGAAAATGGGAACACATTACTATGGACTTTGTAGTTAGGTTGTCGCAGACCCTGCAGAAGTTTGATGCAGTTTGGGTCATTATCGACAGGTTGACCAAGTCGGCACACTTCATTCCGGTTGTGACTACGTATTCTTCAGAGAGGTTGGCCCAGATTTATATTCAGGAGATAGTTTGGTTGCATGGTGTGCCAATTTCCATCATATCAGATAGAGGTTCTTAGTTTACTTCACATTTTTGGAGAGCAGTACAGAGTGAATTGGGGACCCGTGTAGAGCTCAGCACAGCATTTCATCTGCTGACCGACGGGAAGTCGGAGCGAATAATTCAGATTTTAGAGGATATGCTCAGGGCATGTGTGATTGACTTCGGAGGTCAGTGGGATCGTTTCTTGCCTTTGGACGAGTTTGCTTATAACAACAGTTACCAATCCAGCATCGAGATGGCTCCATTTGAGGTTTTATATGGTCAGCGGTGTCGTTCGCCCATCGGATGGTTTGAGCCCGTCGAGGCTAAGTTATATGGTACTGATTTAGTGAAGGATGCGTTGGAAAAGGTGAAGTTGATTCAGGAGCGACTTCATACAGCACAGTCCAGACAGAAGAGTTATGGTGGGTGAAAACGTTCTCTTAAAGGTTTCGCCGATGAAGGGAATCATGAGATTCAGGAAGAAGGGCAAGTTGAGCCCAAGGTTTATAGGCCTATTTGAGATGTTGAGACGAGTTGGGGAGGTTGCTTACGAGCTTGATTTGCCTCCCAGTCTATCATGAGTTCATCCGGTTTTCCATGTATCTATGCTCCGGAGGTATCATGTCGACTTGTCACATGTGTTAGACTTCAGCACAGTTCAGCTAGATGAGAGCTTGGGCAATGAAGAGGAACCAATTGCCATTGTTGATAGGAAGGTTCGCCAGTTGAGGTCCAAGAAGATTTATGTTGTAAAAGCTCAGTGGAGGGGCCAACCAGTCGAGGAAGTGACTTGGCAGGCCGAGGAGGACATGCAGAGAAGATATCCACACTTATTCAGCACTCCAGGTATGATTTTAAACTCGTTCGAGAACTAACATTTGTCTAACAGGTGGAGAATATAATGACTGAACCGGTTGTTTTGCCTTCTAGAACCTTGTTCCCCTAAATAAGGCTCCCCGTATGTGCTTTTACTATTTTATGACTTGCGGGAATGGTTAGTTCGGGATTTGGAAGAGTTCGGGTTAGAATCGGAACATTTGGTTCCTTAGTTGGCTTTAAAAAGGCTAAGTTTAACTTCGGTCAACATTTTGAGAAAACGACCTTAGAATCAGAATTTGACGGTCCCAATAGGTTTGTATGATGATTTTGAACTTGGGCGTATGTTTGAATCGGATTTTGGACAACTTGGGAGCGTTTCGGTGTTTAATAGTGGAAGTTAGCTATTTGAAAGCTTAAAGTTAATTAAATTTGGTTTGGAGAAGGTTTTGGAGGAATCGAGGTCTGTTTGAAATTCCGAGCCTGGGACTAGTTGCGTATGGTTATTTAAGACTTTCACGCAAAAAATTGGTGTCATTCCGAGTAGTTTAAGTATGCTTCGGCGCGTTCGGAGTAAGTTTGAAGAATTTGAAATTTCTAAGTTGAATCAATTTGGTTTGAGGCATGATTTTTAGTTTTGATATTGTTTTACACGTTCCGAGGGTTTGAGCGAGTCCGTTTTATGATTTCAAACTTGTTGGTATATTCGGGAGGGGCCTCGGGGGCCTCGGGTGTTAAACGGATGAGGCTCGGACCAAGTTTGTACTTGGAAGCAATAATTGGAGCTTCCAGCTTCTAGTGCAATCGCACCTGTGCTTGGAGAGCCGCAGGTGCGAGCTCGCAGATGCAAGCCACGAGCCGCAGGTGCGGACTAGTGAAGGCATGCCCAGCAACCGCAGGTGCAGAATATTTGGTGCACCTGCGAGCGCACAGGTGCGAGGGCAGTGGCGTAGAATCGGGGGAAATGCGAAGGCGCAAAGAATGTCTCGCACCTGCGGACGCGCAGAAGCAGCCTCTTGTCCGTGGGTGCGGAGCCAGGCCAAGTGGGGGGAACTGACGCCTGCGTGGATTCTTCTGCAGGTGTGGAGCCGGAGGTGTGGCTAGCTCTCCGCAGGTGCGAAAATCGCAGGAGGCAGAACCTGCATTTAAGTCCGGAGTTGCGTATATTTAGCTTATTTTGCTTCATGTTTGGGCGATTTTCGAACTTCTTCAGAGGAGTATTCACCTAGAAACTTGGAGGTAAGTTAATTATACCTATTGTGAGTTAAATACATAGATTATGGGTAGATTATAATATGTAAATTGTGGAAATCAAGGGTTTAGATGAAAAAACTAGGTTTTGAAAAAAATGAGATTTTAACCACGCAAATGGCTATGGAATGGGATGAAAATTGTATATTTTTGTTCTTGCGATTATGGGTAACGATTTTCCCTGAAGAATTTTGGAATCCGAGCACGTGGACCCGGGGTGAATTTTAGAAATTTTACCAATTTGGGTTGGGTAATTAATCTAATAGTCCAATTTCAAATTATTGAGCATGTATTGATTAAATTATATAACATTGGATAGTTTCGGATTTTTTGGCACCGAATTGAGGCTTTAAGGCGATATTGTGATCGGGAAGTGAACTTTGAGACAAGGTAAGTCTCTTGTCTAACCTTGTAAGAGGGAATATTTGCCTGTTAAGAAAATATTAATAATGATCACATAAATTGTGTTTGTTTAAATATTTTTATTTTAATATTATTGACCCATAGTGAGTGTCAAAGTCGACCTCTCATCACTACTTCCTCGAGATTAGACTTGATACTTACTGGGTACACATTATTTACGGATTCATACTACAATTGTTGCACTTTTTGTGCAGGATCTGAGACAGAACTTTAGGCAGTCCTACCGGTGCGCACCCACGTTATCTCGATGCCTAGTGGTGAGCTATTTTTCCTGAGCCGTTCCGTAGCACCTAGTGTCTCCATTTGTATTTGTATTCTGTCTATTTTATGTTCAGATAGTATTTTGGATTTTGTATAATCTACTAGATGCTCATACTCTTGTGACACCAGGTCTTGGCACATACACTAGTAGAATTATGGTCTTGAAATTATTATTTTGGAATTTTATCTAATTAGATTTTCTATTTTTCTTAAACCTTGCTAGTAAGGGAAGTTAATTACATCGGAAAAATTTATTAAAAGAGGGAATATATGTAAATTTACTAGTTGGCTTGCCTAGCGGTGATGTTGGGTGCCATCACGACCTATAGGTGAAATTGGGTCGTGATAATCAAGAATATAAACATTTCCATACCTTTTCCTGGAAGAATAATTTTACCTGTTTCATCCTCAATGGCACATCCTGTTTTCTTGAATTTTACTTCATATCCCGAATCACATAGTTGACTTATACTCAAAAGATTGGAGTTGAGTCTATCTACAAGATATACCTCTGTAATATCACAATTATTTCCGAATGGAAATGTACCGGTACTAACTATCTTTCCTTTTGCAACTACTTTCATCTGCCAAGTGGTAGGTAAACTCCTTAGAATTTTTCGAACTTGATCACCACTTGAATAGGGTTTACCAAAAGCTTTCAGATCGCTAATGATTTTGCTGAATCTTGCGAACATTTCCTCAATGGATTCTCCTTCTTTCATCTGGAAGAGTTCATAGTCATGAACCAACATGTTTATCCGAGTTTCTTTCACTTTGCTGGTTCCTTCATAGGTGACCTCCAATTTGTCCCCCACATTTCTTTAGTCGTATCACCACTTGAAATCTTCTCATACTCTTCTCCACGTATAGAGTTATACAACAAGTTTCGTGCCTTAGCATTAACCTAAATGACCATTATTTGTTCGTGTGTGTATTTATCTACATCTTCAGGATCAACGGGTGGTTGAGCTGCTGCTAGTAGTGGATAGTTTTCCTTTTTTATAACATGTCATACTTTCACATCATAAGATTTTGCATAGATTTTCATTCGCACTTTCCAGTGAGAAAAGTGTTGTCCATTATAGTATGGTGGCCTGACTTCTGACGTTCCCTCTTGAAAGAGTGCTCCAACAGTTATTTGATTGGCCGTGATCTTTTCTCACAAGCGGTTAAGCAAAAGTGTGAGACCGGCTCTGATACTAATTGAAAGTGCAAGAGGGGGTGAATTGTAATTTTTCTTTTCTTTTTCAAGGTAGTCGACTAATTTGAGTTCTAGTCGACTGGACTTTTCAGGACTAGAATGTAAAGATGAACTGCAGGAAGTAAATGACACATTATGTTTTTATACTTGTTCGGATTCAGAGTGAATCTTATGTCCAATCCCCTTGGGTTGCAAGGGTGATCTCTTTCAAGTATGAAGCGGCTTAGTACAGATGAGTTGATGTTGTTATACACCAACATCTTATGTCACTCATTCTTCTCTCAATAATTGATACAATGCCTCACTAGTGTTCTTTTCTCTCTCTCTCTCTCTCTCTCTCTCTCTCTCTCTCTCTCTCTCTCTCTCTCTCTCTTCTCTTCTCTTCTTTGTTACATAAGGAATCTAAAACAGACTACAATATTTTGTTTGAAGTAGAACAAAGAGACTGAAGTTGATTTGATCAAAGTATATCATTCTAAAGCTAGAGCAGTAGGTATTTATACTTCTCGAGACCTTCAAGTCTTGTACATATTTATGAAAGATTGTGAACCCAAAGGAGTTGTACTCAGACGTATTCGTAGATTGATTCTTTCCGAGATTGATTCTTCTGCAGACCTGTCTTGACTCACGGGCTTGAGTGATTTCTTCCTTAAATGAGAGAATATCCCTGTTACCAAATCCCTTGATTTATGCCTTTGATTGACGTCATTATGTGGGAGAATCTTTAGCGGATGATTTCGTGCCCATAATCTCCTTAGATTTAGATTCTTTCTATAATATCTCTTTTATTTTATTCACTTCTCTTTATAATTGATTATACATGTCTACATGTTCTATGTCAGGCTTCGAGCAAACTACACAGGCATGGTTCGTTTGACCGTTTCGTCCTTACAAATATTTCCTATCGAGACCTTGCTGCCTTGAAGTAACTTCCTCACATCAAAGCTAGCATTCGAGGGCAATACCCCCCAGTATTCTAGGTTTATTGTAAAGAAGCCTCGGATATTGTTGAATTGTTCTAATTTAGCATGATCAATGGTTGCCTCATTAAAAACCTCGTCGGAAAACCCGTTTGGGACAAAACCGATCCAAGGGAAAAAGAGTGCAACGCATGATTTCAGACCTAAAGGTTTTGTGTCGAAGAATCCATCGATGTTTCTGGTCGAACACCTGCAAGGGTTAGTTTAAAATATAAATGAAAATGGAAGGGTTCGTACCTTAGCAGTAGTATCATTTTAGGTGTAATACATTCCAATTGCTCGACCGTTGTTCGCCGTTCATCGTGCCGAGCTTATAGGATCCTTTGTTGATGATTTTGAGAACTTGGTACGGTCCTTCCTAGTTCGGACCCAGTTTTCCTTTATTATAATTTCGAGTGTTGAGGGTGACTTTTCTTAGCATCAAGTCCCCGATGTTAAAATGTCGAAGATTGTCTCTTCGATTGTAGTACCTTTCGATCCGCTGTTTATGGGCGGCCAATCGGACGAGAGCGGCTTCGCGTCTTTCGTCCAATAATTCTAGGCTCGTATTCATGGTCTTATTATTCGACTCCTCTGTTGCATATCGAAACCTGATTCTAGGTTCTCCGACCTCGATCGAGATCAGAGCTTCGGCGCCGTAAATGACGAGAACGGTATTGCTCCGGTACTGGATTTTGATGTTGTGCGGTATGCCCATAGAACCTCGGGTAGTATTTCTCTCTATTTTCCCTTGGCGTCGGTCAGTCTCTTCTTAATATTTTGGATGATGGTTTTGTTGGTCGATTCGGCTTGTCCGTTCCCGCTGGGATGATAAGGTGTTGATAGGATCCTTTTGATCTTGTGATCCTCGAGAAATTTAGTTACTTTGTTGCCGACGAATTGTTTTCCATTATCACATACAATCTCGGAGGGCATCCCGAATCGACATATGATGTGGTCCCAAATGAAGTCTATGACTTCCTTTTCTCTGGCTTTCTCGAAAGCCTGTGCTTCAACCCATTTAGAGAAATAATCAGTCATAAACAAAATAAACTGAACCTTACCTGGGGCCGGCGGGAGAGGGCCAACAATGTCCATTACTCATTTCATGAAGGGCCATGGGGACAGGACCGAGTGGAGTAGTTCCACGCGTTGATGAATCATGGGTGCATGCCTTTGGCATTTGTCGTATTTTCGAACGAACTCCCTTGCATTATTTCCCATGTCGGTCAAATAGTACCCTGCTCTGTTTACTTTGTGGACCATCGATTCGGCACCGGAATGATTTCCACAAGTGCCCTCGTGAACTTCCCATAGGATGTAGTCGGTATCTCCCGGTCCCAAACATATTGCCAACGGTCCATCAAACGTCCTTCTAAACAGTGTCCCGTCCTCGGACAAAGTGAATCGTTCTCCCTTTATGCGAAGAGCTCTCGAATCTTTTGGATCTAATGGAAGCTTCCCGTTCTTTAAGTACTCTATGTATTTGTTTCTCCAATCCCACATTAAACTTGTGGAGTTTATCTCGGCGTGACCTTCTTCGATTACCAATTTCATGAGTTGTACGATAGTCCCCGAGTTGAGTTCCTTGTATTCGACCGATGAACCTAAGTTTGCAAGAGCGTCGGCCTCGATGTTATGTAATCGAGGTACATGTTGTAAGGTACATTCATTAAATCGATGTAGAGTCATATGTAGTTTATGCAAGTACCTCTGCATTCGGTCTTCTCGGACTTCAAAAGTCCCGTTAACTTGGTTTACCACGAGGAGTGAATCACACTTAGCCTCAATGACCTCCTCTCCCAAACTTCTAGCTATTTCGAGACCTGCAATCATGGTCTCATACTCGGCCTCATTGTTAGTCAATTTGTAGTTCTGATAGACTGTCTAACTACATTACCTGTGGGTGATTTTAGTACGATGCCTTGTCCGAACCCCTTCGCGTTCAAAACACCATCCGTAAGGAGGGTCCAGACTCCCGAAGATGTACCCGATTTTATCAGTATTTCTTTTTCAACCGTGGGTACGAGGACCGGCGTAAAGTCAGCCACGAAGTCCGCAAAGATTTGAGACTTGATGGTTGTTTGGGGTCGATACTCAATATCGTACCCGCTGATTTCTATGCCCCATTTGGTCAATCAACCCGAAAGCTCGGGTTTGTGCAAAATATTTCTAAGAGGATAAGTTGTTAACAACACATATTGGATGACATTGGAAATATGGTTTTTGTTTCCTAGAGGCGCTTATTAAAGCAAGTGCTAATTTTTCTAAGTGTGGATATCTAGTTTCGGCCTCACCTAAGGTCTGACTAACATAAGAGATAGGGAATTATGTACCTTGTTCTTCTCGGATCAGAACTCCACCTACCGCTATCTCCGAGACTTCCAAGTACAGGTAAAGTTGTTCGTCCACTTTCGGAGTGTGAAGTAGCGACGGGCTCGATAAATACCACTTTAGTTCCTCCAAGGCTTGCTGGCATTCCGGAGTCTATGAAAAATTTCTCTTCTTCTTAAGCAACGAAAAGAATCAGTGGCTCCTATCTGAGGATCTCGAAATGAATCGTCCTAGCGGCTATCCGCCCCATCAGCCTATGCACGACCTTTACATTATCTACTACCGTGATATCCTCGATAGCTTTGATTTTATCGGGGTTGATTTCAATTCCTCGGTTGGACACCATGAAACCAAGAAACTTGCCCGAGCCAACCCCGAATGCACACTTTTCGGGGTTGAGCTTCATATTGTACTTCCTTAGTGTATCGAAAGTCTCCTGCAAATGCTTTAAATGGTCCTCTGCTCGCAGGGACTTAATTAATATGTCATTAATAGAAACTTCCGTTGATTTTCCTATTTGTTCTTCGAACATTCGATTTATTAGGCGTTGATAAGTTGCACCAATAGTTTTTAGACTGAATGGCATTACATTATAACAGTAGGTATCGTACTTAGTGATAAACGAGGTTTTTTCCTATTCCTCTGGGTTCATCTATATCTGGTTGTATCCGGAGAATGCATAGAGTAAACTGAGAGTCTTGTGGCTGGCCGTGGCATCGATCATATGATCGATATTAGGCAAAAGAAAAGAATCTTTGGGCATACTTTATTCAGGTCTTTATAATCTACACACATTCTAAGTTTGTTTCCCTTCTTAGGGACTACCACTATGTTTTCTAACCATTCAGGATACTTTACTTCCCGAATGGATCCTATTTTGAGAAGTTTTGTTACCTCGTCCTTGATGAAGGCATGTTTGACCTCGGACTGGGGCCTTTTTGTTTGCTTCACCGGGCGGAATTTAGGGTCCAGGCTTAGTTTGTGAGTGGTAATTTCTAGTGGAATCCCTATCATATCGAGGTGGGACCAATCAAAGCAATCCACATTAGCTTTAAGGAAATGAATAAGTTTTTTCATGAGCTCAGGGTTTAGCCCCGTGCCCAGGTATACCTTTCGTTCGGGCTAATGCTTGGCCAGTTTGACTTGTTCCAGCTCTTCGACCGTTGACTTGGTGGCGTCAGAGTCATCGGGGATTATGAAAGATCAAGGGATCCAGTAGTTGTCGTCCTCGTTGATCCCTTGCTCCTGCAAATTGGTCGAGGCCGGTATCTGTGGTTTCTATTTGGCCTCCTGCTTTTCCTTTGAACCCGATCCCCTCGTTGATGAGAATGTCGATGCTTGTATCACTTCATCGACTGCAAATATCTCCTTAGCGGCGGTTTGCTCCCCGTACACTATTTTGACTCCCTCCAATGTCGGGAACTTCAGAACTTGGTGATTGACATCTTGGTGTATTTGAATACGGGTCCCTGAGGAATATCGACCCCTCCAAAAATCATGTGGATCACGTGTTGCGGCTCTTCTTGCTCATTTTGTTTGTTTGAATATCTGTTCTTGAAGTGATTTTTAGCCCGATCGCTTAAGAATGCTCGAAGATGCCCTTCGTTGAACAAACGGGCTACCTCCTCCCTCAACTATCTGCAATCTTTTGTTCTATAACCATGAGTGCCATGATATTTGCACATTTGATTAGGATTTCTCTAGGCTGGATCAGTCTGTATAGGTCGGGGCCACCTGGTGTCTTTGATGGTCCCTATGGCCGATACAATAGCTTAGGCATCAACGTTAAAGTTGTATTCCGTTAGTCGTGGTGCTTCTTTGGGTTCGACATTTTTGTCGAAACTACTCTTAATCATGAGCCCTCGAGAGCTCTGTCCTTGATCATTTCTTCTGTCAATTCGAACGGTGTTACGTCCAGGCCCGTTATTTCTCTGATCTCCACTGTATGGCTGATATCGATTTTTGTTTAACCGTGGTTCCCAATCAATATCCTTTTTAATTCTGTCGATGGTCATGTTTGGATAAACGGACCCGGAAAGAGCCCTCAACTAGTCATCCTCTACCCTAATCTTTGACTGGTACCGATTATGTACATCGGCCCAAGTTACAGCTGGATATTCGATCAAGTTCTGCTTTAACTGTTGTGAGGCTACCGAACTTCGTATGTTTAGGCCTTGAGTGAAAGCTTGAACGGGCCCATTGTCTGTGACCGGTGGTAGATCCATTCGTTCCATTTGAAAACGAGATACAAATTCTCTTAGCATCTCGTTCTCTTTTTGCCTTACCTTGAAAAGGTCCGACTTCTTAGTTTCGACCTTTATGGCTCCGACGTGTGCTTTTACAAAAGAATTTGCAAGCACGACAAAAGAGTCGATAGAGTTAGGTGGTAAATTATGATACCATATCATTGCTCCCTTTGACAGGGTCTCCCCGAATTTCTTTATTAATACAAATTCAATCTCATCATCCTCTAGATCGTTCCCTTAAATGGCACACGTGTAAGAGGTAACACACTTGTTGGGGTCGGTCGTTCTATTATATTTAGGAATCTCGGGCATGCGAAATTTCTTGGGGATTGATTTGGGCGTTGCGCTCGGGGGGAAAGGTTTTTGTACGGAATTTTTGGAATCCAAACCCTTCAATATTGGTGGTTCCTCCGGGATATGATCAACCCTGGAGTTATAAGTTTCTACTTTCTTATCGTTTGCCTCAATCCTCTTTTCTCCTAACTCTATCTGTTTTGTCAGTTCCTCAAGCATCTTTATAATTTCGAGGTTAGTCCCCGATTCTTGTTCATTTGACCTTACTACAGCTCGCCCCGTTCTGTGGATGACTTCTTTGGGTGGACCGGACTCACGCCTGCTTGGTGCCTGGGTTTGGCTCTGCAATCGAGCTATCGCTACCTGTTGAGCTTGCAATATTTCGAAAATCATACGCAGGTTGATCTCGTTTTCTCCAATATTTTGGGTATTTTGAACTGCATATTGAGTTCCACCATGAATATTTTTTTCAGGGCCGGAATGTTGGTTAACTTCAATGGACACATGTGAGTTAACGTCAATTGGATCCATAGCCCGAGTCCCAACGGGGTCAGCAGGTGGCCTTTTGTCCCCGGGCGCCACTTTGTTATTCTCATCTTGATTACCATATTCGTAGTCAATATGTAGGGGCACTAATTGAAAGTTCGTCATTTTTAACCCGAAATCAAAGATACTTCCAAGAGCAAGTGCGAAATAGTGTGTTTTACAAAGATTTGTATCAAGTAACCACTATTATCCTTGGCCCCACGGTGGGCGCCAAACTGTTTTACCCAAAAAATAGATAGGCAATTAAATTTATACGTAGTTCTAAGGATACGTGGTATAACTTGGTATAAATTGGGAAAGATAAATAAGTGAATATCTAAATTAGCTGTAAAAGAGATGAATGCAAACCAAATGGATTAGTTAGCCAAAGCCTTCTAGTTTTATCACTTTCAAATTCAATGAAGAGCAACTAATAGAAGAACAATATGGCTAAAAATCTGAAAATAGAAGAAAGATAGTTGTTGCCTTTTATTCTATGGATCTCAATGAATCTCCATGAGTCTGTATCCATCCTTCTTCTACTAATGGTAACAACCCTTAATATAGTGGGGAAATCATTGTAAAAAATACATAGTGGGGATTCCATGATAGATTAATTAATTAGTTTCTCCTTGATTTGCGTCGTGATTTCTGTCGAAATTCTCTCCCAATTGCGGCTATAACAACTTTTTTGTTTTTTTGCTCGATCTTGATCGGTCTCTGGATCTCGAAATTGGTCTTGGCCGATATCGATCTTGATCGGTCTCTGGGGCTCGAGCTCGACAACCTAACTTCGCATCATGGCCCGATATAACAATGATGAACCTCGGACTATTACGTTTCAATCTTGATTAGTCATACGAAGGGCAAACTCGGATTTTGACCGTATACACAACTTTAATTCTTGAAAATAGTAAAGGTAGTAAAGAAAATTAATCTGCCCTAAATTTATGTGAAATGTTTTAAGAATATGTTAAAGTACATAATTGTAATTATCAAGACACTAGGGACTGGGCTATCTCTTGAGACTAATGTTTGTTTTCGAAATTTTCCAGGCCTCCGGTTGGGTCGCTTTTTCCCCCAAAGCTTTGTGAAATAAAAAGGGCAAAAGTGAAAAGATAGACCAACTCGAGCTATTAACTAATTCTATTTGAAACTCGTGTGTAGCTACATGCTTCACTTTTTCATTCTATGGAATTTCTTTTGAACGTGGGGCTCTGAGTTTGCGTGGTAAGAAAATTAGCATGATTTGCACGTAAGAGTTTCCAGGCACCAATCATTTAGTGCGAGATGGAGTAATATTCTGCGACCGAGTGTCTTGGCCACCAAGTATTTCAGGAACATATTAAAAAATACTACTACGTAATCTGGAAACGAGGGTTCATTTTTTAATTCTATTGAATTTCTTTTGTATGTCGGGCTTTGGCTTTTTCACATTATACATTGGTCATGATCTGGACTCTGCACGTTCCAATATTCATTAATCATTTAGTGCCAGATAATGTATATACTATATTCTACTAAGTATGTGCCTTGACCACGAAGTATGTGGTGGAAACATCTTAGGCTAGCTTTACCACCCTTCTTCAGTCCTAAATTAAACTTAATCATACAGGTCATGAGTTCGTGGTGGAATAGACAAAATTTATTACCCTCAATCAAAAGTCATGAGTACGAGTCTTGAAATTTAAAAAAATTCAGATAGAAAAATGCTAAGGTCGGGGCTTCCATGAAAATACCAGACATCAAGTGAAAAATCAAAAAAAATAAGTCATTCTAATATTAAATCCAAACATGTAACGATTTCCAAAACTTCTTAGCCTATATCTTAAACTTAATTTTTTTTATACTAAATCCAACATGCATGTAATGGTTGTTGATCTCTTCTTTTAGTTTAAAATAATTGATCTCTTGTTTCAATATTACAAGTGGATTGAATATAAAATTCAAGTATAGCTACATATGGTAATTTTTTAAATGTATAGCTACAAATGATAAATATTGTGCATATGTTTGCTGTGTTGCATAATTTATCACAAAATATTTTGGGCACTTTGCAAAATTAACATATATACCTTGGTTTCTCAACATATCACTATACTGTTTTTTTCTTTTAATTTTCATTTTAGGACTACTGAATTTAACTTTTACTTAGGGGTCGTTCGGCTGAAGGTAATAGAAAAATTGATTCCTTACCCAAAATTTTGCATAAGTTAATACAGTATTTGACTGGCTAAATTGGTAAAAATAATCGCTGGAATTGGACCATAATGTACCACTTGAATTTACAATAAAAGAGGTAATAAAGCTTGGCTATGAAGTTTCCACTCTAATGCTTGGCTAATACTGTATGCTAGGGGTGTTCAAAACCGAACCGAAATCGAAAACCGAACCGCAAAAATGGCTTAATGGCTTATTGGTATCGGGTTAACGGCTTAATGGATGGGGAACGGATTGAAATATTTTTATTAACGGCTTATCGGTTTGGGGACGGATTATTCAATTTTCTTAACGGATAATCCGTTAACCCGTTAAGAATATATATATAATATGTATATAAAATAAGTAATAAAAATCTCTTTCTTATCGTGGGCCGTGGCATTATACAAGCAAAAGTGTTAAAACTTAAAAGTGTTTCTTTGCTGTCCACTTGTCCAGTACCCTTCTTTATCAATACTGCAAAAGTTTTAAAACTTAAAGTGTTTCTTTACAGTTGTCCACTTGTCCAATACCCTTCTTTATCAATACTCTATTAGGCATTCAGATTTGAGACATTAGAAAAAGAAACCCTAACATCTAAAAGTGCTAATTTCAGTATTACACCCAGGCCCCAGCAGCCAGAGCAGCATACTCACTGTCTCCCTCTCGCTAACTCGACTCTCTATCTCGCCTCTCCCTCTCGCCAACTCGCTAACTCGTCGTCTCGCCTCTCCCTGTCGCCATAGCTAGAGCCCAGAGCAGCAGATGGTAAGTTTCTTTTCTTGTTGAAATTCCAACTGTTGCCTTGTGCTGTTTTGAGATCGATTTTGACAGTTTCTGTTTAAATATCTGTTAAGGAAATAGTTATTTTTATTTCTTTTCTTTTCTTGTTGTAGTGACTCATAGCATGGCTGAAAATATACAAAGTGATAAGATGATGGGTGAAAGTGGGGCTTCTAATTCAAATGCAATAAGCCAATCTGAAACAACGGAGTCAAATATAATCAAAAAAAGGAAAAAAAGGTCTATTGTGTGGGATCATTTTACAGAAATTATTACTTCTGAAGGGAGTACAAAAGCAAAATGTGACTATTGCTTTATTGAGTATTATTTTAAGACCAAAGACGGTACGTCGACACTTCTTTCTCATATGTTTAAATGTCCTAAACGCCCTGCTATTGTTGATAAAAAACAATCAAATTTAGGTTTTCAATCTGTTCCGGGAGGTTGTCAGGGTGACATAGCTGTTGTTACTTGGAAATTTGATCAAGAAGAGTGTAGGAAGGCGTTATGTCGTATGGTAATAGTTGATGAGCTTCCTTTCAGCTTTGTTGAGAAAGAAGGTTTTAGAGACTTTATGAAAGTTGCGAAACCTTATTTTCGGATCCCTTCCCGTAGTACTGTAACTAGGGATTGTTTTGATCTTTTTAATGAAGAAAAGTAAAAGTTGAAGAGGTCTTTTATAGAAACGAAACAAAGAGTATATATTACCACTGATACCTGGACTTCTATACAAAGAATTAATTATATGTGTATCACTGCTCATTGGATTGATAGTGAATGGAATATGCATAAAAGAATAATTAATTTTTTGTCCTATTGTTAGTCATAAAGGAGAAGATATGGCAAATGGTATTCGTAGGTGCTTACGTGAGTGGGGGATAAATAAGATCTTCACTGTCATAGTTGATAATGCAAGCTCCAATGATGTGACAGTAAAAGAATTGTCTAAGAAATTAACAAAAATGGGAACTAATTTGATGAACGGTAATCACCTTCACGTGAGATGTATGGCTCACATCATGAATCTTGTGGTCCAGGATGGTTTAAAAGAATCTTCAGTGTCTATTGAACGTGTTAGGCATGCAGTGAGATATGTTAGGCAGTCTCCTGCGAGGTTGAAGAGGTTTCAAGAATATTTTGATGATGAACAACTCAATTGTAAAAAAACTTTGTGCTTGGATGTTCCAACTAGGTGGAATTCCACCGACTTGATGTTGCGTAGGGCTGTTGAATTTGAAAGTATATTTTCACACTATGCATCTAGTGAAATTGGCCTAAGACATTATCTTAAGCATTCTTATATTGAAGTTGGAATTCCTACAGATGAACTTTTGAGCAGTGATTGGGAGAATGTAAAAAGAATTACAAAGTTTCTTAAAATCTTCTATCTTCTTACTTTGAAAATATCTGGATCACGTTATGTTACATCGAATATTCATTTTCTTGAAATTTGTGCGGTTGCTGTTTATTTGAAGCAATTGATAGCAAATGAAGATACAGTTTTAAGTGAAATGGCAAAGAAGATGAAGGAAAAGTTTAATAAGTATTGGGGTGATCCAGGAAAAATGAACAAGATAATTTTCATCGCATGTATTTTGGATCCACGTTACAAGCTCGAATCAGTTAGTTATGCACTTGTAAAGATGTTTGGTGAAGATCCGGGGACAACTATACAAGCAGAAGTGAAGAAGTACATGACTTCATTATTTTGTGAGTATGTAAAGTCCAGCTCAAAAGGTGTCGTGCTTGCTTCATCTTCAGATTGTTCTTCATTGGACACTTCTACTTCCGGGCTTTCTGACAATCAAGTAAGCACCCAAAATACAGGACTTTTAGAATCACTAATGCAAGATATAAAAAAATATAAAAGTGGGAGTGGAGGTGTGGATACTAAAACAGAGTTAGATAAATATTTTGGTGAAGAAACTGAGGATGACTCTAAAGAATTTGATGTTCTTCTCTGGTGAAAATTGAACTAAGCTAGATTTCCTGTTCTTGCGGAGATGGCTCGTGATGTATTAGCGGTTCCGGTTTCAAGCGTGGCATCCGAATGTACGTTTAGTACGGGAGGACGTCTTCTTGATTCATTTAGGAGTTCATTAACTCCTAAATTGGTGCAAGCTCTAGTGTGTCTTCAAGATTGGCTTCGAAATAAAAAATTAAAACAACATGTTAGTGTTGAGGAAGATATTGATAAAATCGAGCAGCTTGAACAAGGTAATAATATTGTTACTATATTTGTTGTATATAAGTATTGTGGATATGCTTATATTTATCACATGACTCATTATTTTAATTTGTTTTCTTCAGATTTAGCTAACGATGGAAAAGACCCTTCCGTAATTGACATATAGTATTAATATATCTGGTAAGAATTCAAATTGTAATGCAATGTTAATTAATATGTTAATATATTAACAACAAAAAAGGTAATAAAGCTTGGCTATGAAGTTTCCACTCTAATGCTTGCCTAACACTGTATGCTACTCGGTAAATGAAAACAAGAAGCATGTTAGTTCCACACGAGTCTTTCGAAAGTGCCGGACTTTAGTACTAATTTATTTATTTAATAGCTGTAGTTTTCACTTTAATACTAAATTAATAGCTGGAGTTTGACACTTGGACTATTTTTGACTTTATTATAGTCTTTTTCTCGAGAGTTGTTGGAGAAAAGCGATCCCCAACGAAAGTCTAGGGAAACATCCAACAAATATTACACATTATCTTTTTGTTTTTTTGTTAACATATACTAACCCCAATCCCCACACTAACCCAAACCCTTGAACGTTTTTTAATATATTAAACTAAATTAGAAACATGAAAACAGGGTAATTAACATACTACAATTGGCTCAATTTATATTGATAGCGTGAAAAGCCGTAAAAACGGTAAGCATATATATAAAACTTAAATTTGGAAAATTAACATTTAATTTGATACAACAACTTTGTATATGGATAAAATCGAGCTCCATGCTTGGTCGAGCATCTGGAACAGTAGACCAGGCTCGCCACATCTACAAGAGATCGAAGTTACAAATGAAACCGAGCTCGATATCGAGGTTCGAAGTTCGACAAGACCATCAGATTTGCCCTCGAGTTTACCGAGGGCACGACCGATCCTGCTTCTAACGGCCTCGAAGAAAAGTTTCACCAGCTCATCCGACAAGGATCCGTGACTCTCACCATTAACCAATCATTATGGCAGAAATTACGGAATTAAGTCAAAAAAGGAGCCAACGGTCTACATAATTTCTTATAAAATAATGTCTTAAAAGCTTATCTTCCCAAATATATAGAGGGAACTTAATAATTGAGGGGACACATTATAACATACTTCAAAGAGCAGCATACCATTTTTTCATCTTTGTTCATATTATTCTGGCTTCAATAACAACACATCTAGATTCGAAGAAAGTTAACCATACGAGGCTTAAGTTGTTCAATCTGCATGGTTTGTATTTATTTGTTCTTCCATATTAAATCTGATTTCTAGCTTTGTATCAAATTAGATCACGTATCCTTAAAATCGCGTATAAATTTAATTGTTTGAGGGTAAACAGTTTGGCGCCCACCGTGGGGCTAAGGATTATAATTGTTATTTGATACAAATATCCATAACACACACTACTTTACACTTTCTCTTTGAAGTGTCTTTGATTTCAGGCTAAAAATGATAAACTCTCAATTAACACCTCTACATATCGACAACGAAGCCGGTCATCAAGGTGAGAATAACAACATGGCGCCCACTAATGCGGGGCCACTCGCTGATGCCGTTGGAATTCAAACTGCGGATTCAATTGATGTAAATTCACATGTGGCCATCGACGCAAACTTGCCTACCGACCCTGAAAATAACGTTTGTAGTGGAGCCCGATCGGCAGCTCCAAACACACAAAACATTGAAGAAGACGAGATCATCCTACGCATGATCTTCGAAATGCTGCAAGCTCAACAGGAGGTGATAGCCCAGTTGCAGAGCCAAACTCAAGCACCGAGCAGGGTTGAACCCGATCAACCCCAAGAAGTCACCCGCATATCGGAACCGGCTGTGGTAAGGTCGAATGAACAAGAGTTAGGGACTAACCCCGAAATTATAAAAATACTCGAGGAGCTGACAAAGAGGATAGAGTCAGGGGGGAAAAAAGATCGAAGCGAACGATAAAAAAGTCAAAACCTATAATTCTAGGGTAGATCAAATCCCAGGAGCGCCCCTGATATTGAAGGGACTGGATTCCAAGAAGTTCGTGCAAAAACCTTTTCCTCCAAGCGCGGCCCAAAAATGATCCCCAAGAAATTTCGGGCATACAAAATTTCTAAGTACAATGGAACGACCAATCTAAATGAGCATGTAACCTCTTATACATGTACCATCAAAGGGAACGACTTGGAAGACGACGAAATCGAATCTGTTTTGCTGAAACCATTTAGGGAGACCCTGTCAAAGGGAGCCATGATATGGTATCACAACTTACCTCTTATTTTTATTGACTCATTTGCTATCCTTGCAGACTCTTTCGTAAAAGCACATGCCGGTGCCATCAAGGTCGAAACCAGAAAATCAGACATTTTCAAAGTCAAACAGAAGGAGAGCGAGATGCTCAGGGAATTCATGTCCCTTTTTCAAATGGAACGAATGGATCTGATGATTGGGTTGTTTAGGCTTTCACTTAGGGACTCAATATTCGAAGCTCGATGTCTTCGCAGCAATTAAAGCAAAACCTGATAGAATACCTTGTCGTTACTTGGGCCATGTACACAATCGATATCAATCGATAATTAGAGTCGAAGATGATCAACTCGAGGTACCTTTGGAGTCTATATATTCCTCCAGGACTCTCGATAGAGCCAAGAGAGAAATCGATCGTGAACCAGGATCAAACAGAGATCGATATCGGCCATATAATGGAGATTGGAGAAATAGTGGGTCCGGGCGAAACCCTATAAGAAACGAAAGAAGAAATGACCAAGGTCGAAACAACCGGGGGCTAATGACGAAAAAAGGTTTTGACAGGCCCAACGGGCCTAAAGAAGCGTCGAGGCTATCAGAGTACAACTTTAATATCGACGCAGCTGCCATCGTATCAGCCATCGGGCGAAACAAGGATACCAAATAGCCTCGGGCTCTGCAATCTGATCCATCTCAAAGAGAATTGAACCAGGTATGCAAGTATCATGGAACTCACGGTCATAGAACGGAAGACTGTCGACAACTGAGAGAAGAAGTAGACCGACTATTCAACAATGGGCACCTTCGAGAGTTCTTGAGTGACCGGGCCAAGAATCATTTCAGGAACATAGATTATAACAGACAGATGGAATAAGAAGATACGAACCTCAACACGTAATTAATATGATCATCGGTGGAGTCGACATCCCACATGATCCCATGTTGAAATGCACCAGAATCTCCATCACTAGGGAGAAACGAACTCGAGACTACATACCGGAAGGGGTCTTATACTTCAGCGATGATGATGAGAAAGGGATCATACAACCTCACAATGATGCGATGGTAATATCTCTACTCGTAAATAAAACTAGAATTAAACGTTTGTTAATTGATCCAGGTAGCTTGGCCAACATTATTCGGTCAAAGGTCATAGAACAGCTCGGTCTACAAGACAAGATTGTTCCAGCAGTCTGAGTCCTAAACGGGTTCAACATGGCATGTGAAATCACCAAAGGAGAGATAACGTTACCGGTCAATACCGCTGAAATCACATGAAAGGCCATATTTTATATAATTGAAGGGGACATGAGGTACAACGCCATTCTAGGAAGGCAATGGATACACCATATGAGGGTAGTACCCTCAACTCTTCACCAAGTGCTAAAATTCCCAGTCCCAGGGGGGATCAAGACAATCTACAGGGAACAACCGTCCGCAAAAGAGATGTTTGCCATCGAAGAAGTAGTTCCAATATCAACGCTCACAACATCGAAGGAACCAAATTCTAGCGCCAACTTAGAGGCCAAATAGCAATCACTGATACCGGTCGTGATCCAATCATACAAGCAAAGGACTTATGAAAACGATGATTACGGGGTTCCCCGATCTTTTATAATCCCTGATGACTCTGACACAACCAAATCGATGGTTGAAGAGTTGGATTAGGTTATATTGATCGAGCATTTTCCCGATCGAAAGGAATACCTGGGCACAGGGCTAACTCCCAAGCTCAGGAAAAAAAATATTCAATTTCTTATAGTTAACATAGATTGTTTTGCTTGGTCCCATCTTGATATGACAAGGATCCCACCAGAAGTAGCCACTCACAAACTAAACCTTGACCCGTACTTCCATCCGGTCAAGCAGAAGAGGAGACCCCAGTCCAAGGTCAAACATGCTCTCATCAAGGACGAGGTATCTAAACTCCTTAAAATAGGGACCATTCGGGAGGTCAAATACCCAGGTATGGTTAGCAAATGTAGTTGTGGTCCCTAAAAAAGGGAACAAATTACGAATGTGCATAGATTATAAGGATTTGAACAAAGCATGTCCCAAGGACTCTTTCCATTTACCTAGTATTGATCGCATGATCGATGCCACGGCCGGCCACGAGATCCTCAGTTTTCTCAACGCCTATTCCGATTATAATCAAATACGGATGACCAGGAAAAAACTTCCTTCATCACTAAATACGGCACGTACTACTATAACATAATGCCATTCAGGTTTAAAATGTCGGTGCCACCTATCAACGTCTAGTAATCGAATGTTCGAGGAAAATATAGGAAAAATAATGGAAGTTTACATTGATGATATGTTGGTTAAGTCCATGCGAGCAGAGGACCATTTAAAATATTTGCAGGAAACCTTCAGTATACTAAAAAAGTATAATATGAAGTTGAACCCAGAAAAATGTGCATTCAGAGTCGGATCAGGAAACTTCCTCGGGTTCATGGTATCTAATCGAGATCATCCCAGAAAAAATAAAATCCATTGAAGACATCATGGTCGTAGATAATGTAAAGGTTGTGCAAAGGCTAACAGGGCGCATAGCCGCCCTGGGTCGATTTATCTCGAGGTCGTCCGATAAAAGCCACCGATTCTTCGCACTGTTGAAAAAGAGGAATAGATTCTCATGGACTCCGGAATGTCAACGGGCTCTATACGAACTCAAGAGATACTTATCAAGCCCACCACTGCTTCATACACCAAGAACATACGAACAACTGTACTTGTACCTAGCGGTCTCAGAGGTAGCGGTAGGTGGAGTATTGGTTCAAGAAGAGCAAGGTACGTAATTTCCAATTTATTATGTTAGCATAACCTTAGGTGAGGCCGAAACTAGGTACCCTCACCTAGAGAAACTGGCGTTCGCCTTGCTAAGTGCCTCTAGGAAGCTAAAACCATATTTTCAATGTCACCCCATATGTGTCGTAACTACTTATCCATTAAGGAATATTATGCATAAGCCCGAACTTTCAGGCCGATTAGCCAAGTGGGTAGTGGAAGTGAGTGGGTACGAATTTTGGCAGACTTTATGGCCGACTTCATGTCGTCCTTGATACCCGAGGTCGAAAGAGAGTTATTGCTTAACTCAAAAACTTTTTCGGGAATTTGGACCCTCTTTACGGACGGGGATTCGAACGCAAAAAGGTCTGGACTTGGTATCGTACTAAAGTTGCCAACATGTAACATAATTAGACAATCTATTAAGACTGTGAAATTGTCTAACAACGAGGCCGAATATGAGGCCATGGTTGCAGGTCTCGAACTAGCCAAAATCTTGGGGGCAGAGGTGATCGAAGCTAAGTGTGTCTCCCTCCTTGTGGTAAACCAAGTTAACGGAACATTCGAGGTCAGGGAAGAATGAATGCAGAGATACTTAGACAAATTACAGGTGATATTACATCGGTTAAAGAAATAAACTTTACAACATGTGCCTCGGGATCAAAATAACGAGGTTGATGCCCTCGCTAACCTGGGATCGTCAATCGAAGATAATGAGTTCAACTCGGGTGAAGTCGTGCAGCTTATGAAATCGATGGTGGAAGAAGGTCACATCGAGATCAACTCAACGAGCTTAACTTGGGACTGTAGGAACAAGTACGTAGAATATCCCAGGAACGGAAAGTTGCCCTCGGACCCTAAAGAATGGAGGGACCTACGTACAAAGGCATCCCGATTTAGCCTATCGGAAGATGGAACCTTGTTCATAAGATCATTCGATGGCCCACTTTCAATATGTCTAGGGCAGGGCGATACTGAGTACATTCTGAGGGAAATCCACGAAGGTACCTGTGGAAATCATTCTGGCACCGAATCATTGATTCAAAAAATAATCAGGGTTGGGCATTACTGGATCGGGATGGAAAAATATGCAAAGGAATTCGTCCGAAAATGTGATGCATGTCAAAGATACGCTCTGATGATTCATTAACCTAGGGAGCTTCTGCATTCAGTTTTGTCTCCACGACCATTCATGAAGTGGGGAATGGATATCGCCGTCCCCCTTCCATGGGCACTTGGTAAGGCCCGATATATATTATTTATGACTGACTACTTTTATAAATGGGTAGAAGCCCGGACATATGAACAGTTCAGGGAGAAGGAAGTTATCGATTTAATTTGGGACCACATCATATGCCGATTTGGGATACCAGCCGTGATTGTATGTGACAATGGAAAATAATTCGTCGGAAGCAAAGTGACCAAATTATTTGAAGACCATAAGATTAAAAGAATCCTATCAAAACCTTATCACCCCTAGTGGGAATGGACAAGCTGAATGTACTAACAAAACCATACT
The DNA here is from genome assembly GCF_000715075.1 of Nicotiana tabacum. Lineage (NCBI taxonomy): Eukaryota > Viridiplantae > Streptophyta > Magnoliopsida > Solanales > Solanaceae > Nicotiana > Nicotiana tabacum. Next base: position 95,401,576 of record NC_134096.1, on the reverse strand, counting down.
CCAAAGCCTTAAAAAGAGGTTAACCGAGCTAAAGAAAAATGGAAGGAAATGCTACCTGTAACGACCCGACTTGTCATTTTAAGTATTAGCATCCCGTTCATCAGCTCAAGACCTCGAGAAGCTTTGTAATATATATTATGACTTGCGTGTGCGGCTGAGTGTGGGTTTCGGATGCTTCGAGATTTAATTGAAAGAACAATATATTCTTGTTTTGGAAGCTTACATGAAAAACGTTGACTGAAGTTTAACTTTTGTGCAAACGACCCCAGAATGGAACTTTGATGGGTCCAATAGCTTTGTATGGTGAATTTGGACTTAGGCGTATGTCTGGAATTGGAGTTGGAATCCCGTAGAACAATTCAGCGCATTTTGGCAAAAGTAGAAAGTTGATGTGTTCTAATTATATTATTTTGTGTGCGAACGAGGACTAACAATATGATGGATACCTATTGGATATGATAATAAGTGTACGAGGCATATTATAAGTGATATGGGGTCAAAGGAAAGTCCAAAGTCTAAGCCAAGTTGGAAAATTTCATAATAGACTAAAATTCCAAATGAGTACGCACAAGACAAAACTCTGGACGAGCATATCTACATATATATAAAATGTTATGTGATGGACAACCTATCAAACAAAATATCTTCAAGTCTAATTTCTAACGCTTCACACCGTTCTTCATTTGGACACTCCTACAAGAAGTGAGGACCGAATTACCAAACACTGGAAGAATTTAACACTACCGCGCCATCCCAAACGGCGCCCCATGCGCCGCACCTGTGGAAAATTCCAGAACGATCCGAAATTTCATTTCCAGACACTTTTTTCACAGCCGCCCCACTCCCCGTGGCTCCCCGTGTGCCGTGACTGTACAAAAATGGGTTTTTATGACCCCCGAACCCCATTTCATTTAACTCGATTAGCGTTCATTTTTGGGGCAATTTTTGGTGTTTTAGAGAGAAGGGAAAGCGATTCTAGAGAGAGGAAAGGGGAGAACTAAAGATTTCACTACTCTTTCTTGAATCAAACCTTGAAATCGCATCAAAGGGTTGCTAAGGCTTCAAAGAGGTAAGAATTTCTTTCCCCGATTCTTCAATTTCGAAATCCATCTAGAAATGGGTAATTAGTAAGATGATTCTTGGATGTGAGAGTTTTAGTTATACATGCTTGTACCAATAAGGTTTGTGGGAAGATTGTTGAGTCCAAATGGGTAAAGATTGGGTTGAAAATGGTAGAAATCTTCAAATACTTTAATTGATGATTTGAAGGGCAATCTGATGCCGGAATTCGATAATTTTTGTATGGTTGAACTCGTATCAGAACGAGTTTTTGGATTTCATGAGTTTTTCAGGGATTCAAAATGTGGGTCCCACAGTCGATTTTTAAAATAAATTTCGGATTTTAATACGAAATATTAGTAATTTCATATGGAATTAATTCCTACGATTCGTATTAAGTATATTGAATTGCTTGTGACTAGATTTGAAGCGTTCGGACACGAATTCGCGAGGCAAAGGTTTATTGAAATCTTGAATTTTGTTGCGAAGCGGGGTAAGTATCTTGCTTAATCTCGAGTGAGGGAATTACTCCTTAGGCATCGAGTCTTATATGCCATTTGTGAAATGCGAAAAAGCCGTGTCCGCGAGGTGACGAGTACGTACTCGGGCATATATGTGACAAAATCATTGAGTTAAAGTCTTGGGCAAATTGTGTAGTAATTTGGATAATTATTAGTATTTATTAAATCATCTATTTGCCATGCCTAAATCCTTGTTGTTGAATTTGTTTTATATAACACTTTGATGTGATTGTTACTTGAAAACTTATGTAATTTCGTGAGTATTGTTGGTTTGAAATTTCTTGAAATTTAATTTTAATATGAATTTTCCCTATGCAAATAATTAATTAAACAAGTTTAAAAAGAAGTATTAATATAATTATCTAAATTTAGATTAATGAAGGCTTTGCTTTATGCTGAGTTATTTCTATCTCTGCTGATTATTTTTTGGGTGTTGTACACAGTGTGTGGGGCCTTTGGCTATTTGTTGTGAAATTAATTGATATGGTTGTATCTTTGAAACTTTGGTTGTGGCCATTGGGCAAATTGTGAAATGAATTGATTTTTGTTATGTAGCCGTGATAATTTCCCGTGTAAATTGTTGTGTTGTGTGAGTTATTATTTTGGGGAGATAAGGGCGACATTTCACCGTTAATATTATGTGGGTATAAGGATGGCATTTCACTGTTGTTGTGTTTGTTGGAATACTGACTGGGTAGAGCGATAAGGGTGGTTTTAATATTGTCTGGGCGGAGCGATAAGGGTGGCTAAAGGAGTGATAAGGGTGGCAATATGAGCGATAAGGGTGGCTATTATATGAGTGATAAGGTCGGCTATATGAGAGATAAGGGTGGCTATTGTCAGGGACGATATGTGATGATGTGGAGTTGTGGTGTTGGTGATTTTCATGTGATGTTGTGATTTTCTTGTGTTTATTTTATACCTTGTTCAATTTGTCTTGTTGTTGGTAAATTGATAACAATCTGATTTATGTTGAAATTGAGAGCATGTGGCTATTGCCAGGTGGATTATAAAATGAAATGTGGGCACGAGGTGACGTAAGTAAATAATGAGGATAGTAGCATGTGAATTGTCGGTACAGTTGTGATATGGAATGTGGGCACGAGGTGTTGTAATTAAATGATAATGATATTTGGCACGTGAATTATCCGTGCAGTTGTGATATGAAATGAGGGCATGAGGTCCCGTGAAAATATGATGATTTAATTATGGGCACGAGGTGCCGTGAAAAAATAAAAAATGGGCTGAGACGCTTGTTTACGAAAAATATGAAAATGGGCTGAGACCCGAATTTTTATGATTATGAAATGAGGTGTCACACGGTGACTTTTTAATTAAAAGAATTATATTCAAAATATTTATTTGGAATAATTATATGAAAGAGTTGTATTTGAAAGATATTTATTTGAGAAAATTATATTTGAAGAGATTTATTGATAGAATTATAGTTGAAAGATAATTATTTGAGAAAATTATATTTGAAATAGAGTTATTTGGAAGAATTATATGTGAAAGATATTTATTTGAAGGACTTGATTTAATTGGGTGTAATTGTATTTATTAATGGTGTTCTTGTTGTTTTACTGTGCATATCATTGGTTGTTTTATGTTGCCCTTATTGTTATCTGTTTCCTATTATTTTGTATATTATATTGCACAGGCTATTAGACTAGTGAGTGTCTTGACTATACCTCGTCTCTACTCCACTGAGGGTAGTCTTGATACTTACTGGGTACCGACCGTAGTGTACTCATACAACACTTCTGCACATTTTTGTGCAGAGCCAGGTATTGGAGATATCGGACTTGAGCAGAGTTTAAGCGAGATCGTAAGGATTCAAGGTAGAGCTGCTTGGTCGTCGCAGTCCCTTGGAGTCTTTTCATTTCATTGTACTGTTAATTTGAATCAAACAGTATTGTGTATTCGGTCCTCGCGATCATTCCATGTATTTAGTTAGAGTCTGTGACTCAGTACTACCAGTCTAGGGAGGTTGTATATTCATATTTGTTCCATTGTTAGTCTTGATTACTTACAAAAAAAATTGGCTTCAAAATGTAATTGAAATGGTCTTACCTAGTCTTAGAGACTAAGTTCCATCACGATGCCTGTGGTGGGAATATGGGTCGTGGAAAGTTGTTATCAGAGCTCTAGGTTCATAGGTTCTACGAGTCACGAACGAGTCTAGTAGAGTCTTGTGGATCGGTACGGAGACATTTGTACTTATCTTCGAGAGGCTACAGAACCTTTAGGAAAATTTCACTTCTTTCATTCCTGTCGTGCGGAATTTGTTTATTGTAGAATTTGAGCCTTTTGTATCTCTATTCTCTCACAGATAGTGAGGACACGTACTATCAGGTTAGCTGAGTAGGCATCTGCACATACTGCTAGGGCTGCAAGAGGCCGGGGACGAGGTAGAGGCCGAGGCCGAGGTAGAGGTCGAGGAAGGGCACGCGCCGCGACTAGAGCACCTGTCAGAACAACAGTTGCGGAGACACCAGTAGCTCCAGTTGGGGGACAGGTACCAGAAGCACCTGTTGTTACCCCCGGACTTCAGGAGACTCTAGCACAGTTCCTGAGTATGTTTGGTACATTAACTCAGGCGGAATTGATCTCCGTTACACCAAATATTTCGCAGATTGGGGGAGTAGCCCAGACTCCTACCACGACTCCAAAAGAGTAGGTTCACATTGGTCAGGTTTCGGATGTAGTACCTGTACAAACTGTTATTCAGGTTCAGCCTGAGGTCAGGCCAGAGGCATCATAAGAAGAACAAAAGAGACTTGAAAGGTTTAAGAGGTATAGTCCACCTACTTTCAGTGGCACAACTATAGAGGATGCCCAGGGATTTCTAGAAATGTGTCACTGTATTCTCCGCACCATGGGTATTGTGGAAGTGAATGGAGTTGCCTTTACTATATTTCAACTGTCAGGCGCAGCGTATCAATGGTGGCAAATCTATGAAGAAGGTAAACCAGCCGATACAACACCACCAACTTGGGCTCAATGTTTGGAAATGTTCTTAAAAGAGTTTGTTCCCCAGACTCTCCGAGATGCGTGGCGCATAGAGTTTGAACGATTGTGTCAGGGTACTGTGACAGTGTCAGTATATGCTATCAGGTTCAGTGAGTTAGACCGTCATGCACCTATCTTGGTTCCTACAGTCAGAGAACGGGTCCGCAGATTCATTGAGGGGCTCGATTATGATATTAAAATATGCATGGCTCGAGAGTTGCAAACTGATACTCCATTTCAACAAGTAGTGGAGATTGCAAGAAAGATTGAGGGTGTTTTAGGCGAGGAAAGGGAGTCTAAGGAGGTCAAAAAGTCTCGAAGATCTGGAGGATTCAGTGAATTTTACTCTTCAGCTAGGACCCATTATAGCGGAGGCTCGAGCAGTCGGCTAGCTCAGTCCGCACATCATATTACTCGAGGTGCTCCAATAAGTTCACATAGTGCACCACTGACACGAGATTATTACAGTGGTTATTCCAGTTATCCGGCACATACTCAGTACGAGCAGTCGAGACCTCAGAGGGGTTGTTATGAGTGTGGTGATACTATGCATATCATGAGAGATTGTCCCAGACTTGGGAGAGGTGGAATTCATGAGAACACTGAGGCTATCGGCCCCAATGCAGTTACTACTACATGTGCACAGCCAGTTAGGGGTGGAGAAAAGACGGGTAGAGGGCGCCTAAGAGGTGGAGGCCCAACCCGTTGATATAATCGCTATGATTTGGCTGAGGCCGATACACCAGATGGTGTCGTCATAGGTGTGATCCTGATTTGTTATAAAAGGATAATTCTTCTTAATTTGATTCGGTTCTGAATAATGATGTGAGTCCTCCTATTATGCTCCGCTTATGGGTGAGCATTGTAATTTTGTAAACCATTTATATGTTTATCCCTGTTGGGAGATTTGAATATGTGAGCCCGTGCCTGTCATTTTATTTTTGTGCACCATTGAGGGCTATAAATCCAAAAGCAATTTTTATTATTCATTACAGTGAGTTTTGATATGATTTCGGAATAATTGATTTCAATTTTTATTCATTATAAGCCATACCGGTATGAGGGTTCGTTATGTGTTATGAAAATGTTTTACTAAATTTATTGAAAAGATGAAAGAAAGGAAATTGAAATTCAGTTGGCACAATGTGAAAAATACTTGTGATACGAAGTTGAGGATAAGATCCTCGCATTTATTTTTATATGATGTGAAATATTTAAACTGGGCTACAAGCCACAGTGGAATTTATATAAGGGTGAGGTCCTTGTGGTAAAATATTTATGAGTTTAAAATTCTCCCTTTGTGAAATTAAATTTGTACTATAGTACTTATAGGGAGTCATGCATGTTAGACTTATTTGAAAATTCTTGTATGAATTTCTCTGTGCATAAATTTGCCAAATTCTTATTGTAATTATTGAGTTTTAGCCTACGAGGTGAGTGCCCATGTGCGTTAAATGTGACTCGTCAATTCGGATAAATAATCATGAGGACTTCATGCCTCGTGTCTCGTTGTTAGTAAAGTGGAGGTTTGAAACGAGATTTTTGTTAACATGAAGTTACTTGGCGATGTTGTAATCAATTATGAATAACTATTAAGACCAGAGATGTGGTTATGAGCATACATAGGATGTGTTTCATGTCCGGATATCATTATAATAATATTGTGCTTGTAATGCTGAGATTAGTGTTATTGATATATATATATTGTGATGCTTTGTTGGGTTGTGGATATGTTGTTAGGAGTTGTTTTGGTGTTATTCTAGCAGGTGGATATGCCCAATTATAGGGGAGACTCTGCCAAAATTTCCGAAAAAATTGGGAGTTAGAAAAAAAAAATTGGGAGATTGAGATGTGCGAAAGAAGAGATAAGTTATGTTATGTGTTTGAAGGCGGACTCTACTTCTCATTTGAGGACGAATGATCCTAAGAGGGGGAGAATGTAACACCCCAAAAATTTTTGATGTACATAAGCGCTATTAAGAAAGTTGATGAGCGCGTAGGCACGAGTTGCCATAGCCAGTTGAGACTAATACTGCGTTGATGTGAAAATCGAATTTTTTTTGAAAATATTTGGAGTGTAAGAAATTTGGTTTTAAAGTTAACAAATATGGATAAAAGAAATAATCTCAATTGAGATGGTGTTGTTAGGCTTATGTCGAATGCGGTAACGTGGGATAAACCGCGAGTATATGTGTAAAAGTAAAATCATCAATTTGGTAACCTTAGAATAATTTTTAACATGTTCAAGGACGAACATTTATTTATAAGGTGGAGAATGTAGCGACTCGACTAGTCATTTTAAGAATTAGCGACCCGTTCAGCGGCTTAAGACCTTGAGAAGCTTTGTAATGTGTATTATGACTTACGCGCGCGGTCGAGTTTGATTTTCGGATGATTCGAGATTTAATTGAAAGAATAATATATTCTTGTTTTGGAAGCTTACATGAAAAGAATTGGTCGGAGTTTGACTTTTGTGTAAACGACCCCGGAATGGAACTTTGACGGTTCCAATAGCTTCGTATGGTGATTTCGGACTTAGGCGTATGTCTGGAATTGGAGTTGGAAGCCGTAGAACAATTCAGCGCATTTTGGCAAAAGTAGAAAGTAGATGTGTTCTAATTATATTATTTTGTGTGCGAACGAGGACTAACAATATGATGGATAGCTATTGGATATGATAATAAGTGTAAGAGGCATATTATAAGTGATATGGGGTCTAAGGAAAGTCCAAAGTCTAAGCCAAGTTGGAAAATTTCATAATAGACTAAAATTCCAAATGAGTACGCACAAGACCAAATTCTGGACGAGCATATCTACATATATGTAAGGAGTTATGTGATGGACAACCTATCAAATAAAAGATCTTTGAGTCTAGTTTCTAACGCTTCACACCGTTCTTCATTTGGACACTCCTACAAGAAGTGATGACCGAATTACCAAACGCTGGCATAATTTAATACTACCGCGCCGTCCCACGCGGCGACCCATGTGTCGCGCCTGTCGCAAAATTTCAGAACATTCCGAAATTTCATTTCCAGATAGTTTTTATGACCCGAATCCCATTTCGTTTAACTCGATTGGGGTTCATTATTTGGGGTAATTTCTGGTATTTTAGAGAGAAGGGAGAGCGATTCTAGAGAGAGGAAAGGGGAGAACTAAAGATTTCACTACTCTTTCTTGTATCAAACCTTGAAATCGCATCAAAGGGTTGTTAAGGCTACAAAGAGGTAAGAATTGCTTTCCCCAATTCTTCAAGTTCGAAATCCAACTAGAAATGGGTAATTAGCAAGATGATTCTTGGATGTGAGAGTATTAGTTACACATGCTTGTACCAATAAGGTTTGTGGGAAGATTGTTGAGTTCAAATATGTAAAGATTGGGTTGATAATGATAGAAATCTTCAAATACTTTAATTGAAGATTTGAAGGGCAATCCAATGTCGAAATTCGATAATTTTGTATGGTTGAACTCGTATCGGAATGGGTGTTCGGTTTTCGTGAGTTTTTCCGGGATTCGAAACGTGGGTCCTACTGTCAATTTTAAAAATGAATTTCAGATTTTAATACGGAATATTAGTAATTTCATATGGAATTAATTCCTACGATTCGTATTGAGTATATTGAATTGTTTGTGACTAGATTTCATGTGTTCGGACATGAATTCGCGAGGCAAAGGTTTATTGGAATCTTGAATTTGGTTGCGAAGCGAGGTAAGTGTCTTGCTTAACCTCGAGTGGGGGAATTACCCCTTAGGCATCGAGTCTTATATGCCATTTGTGAAATGTGAAAAAGCTGTGTACGCGAGGTGACGAGTACGTACTTGGGCTTATATGTGCAAAATTCATTGAGTTAAAGTCTTGGGCAAATTGTGTAGTAATTTGGATAATTGTTAGTATTTATTAAATCATCTACTTGCCATGCCTAAATCCTTGTTGTTGAATTTATTTTATATGAAAAATTGTATAGTAATTTGGATAATTTTTAGTATTTATTAAATCATCTACATGCCATATAATTTCGTGAGTATTGTTGGTTTGATATTTCTTGGAATTTAATTTTAATATGAATTTTTTCTATGCAAATAATTAATTAAGCAAGTTTAAAAAGAAGTGTTAATATAATTATCTAAGTTTGGATTAATGAAGGCTTTGCTTTATGCTGAGTAATTTCTATCTCTGTTGATTATTTTTGGGGTGTTGTACACATTATGTGGGGCCTTCAGCTATTTGTTGTGAAATTAATTGATTTGGTTGTATCTTTGAAACTTTGGTTGTGGCCATTAGGCAAATTGTGATATGAATTGATTTTTGTTATGTTGCAGTGATAATTTTCTGTGTAAATTGTTGTGTTGTGTGAGTTATTATATTGGAGAGATAAGGGTGGCATTTCACCGTTAATATTATGTGGGTATAAGGGTGGCATTTCACTGTTATTGTGTTTGTTGGAATACTGTCTGAGCGGAGCAATAAGGATGGCAATAGACGCGATAAGGGTGCCAATAGGAGCGATAAGGATGACTATTGATATTGTCATGGCGTAGGGATAAGGGTGGCTATTATAGGAGTGATAAGGGAGGCTATAGGAGAGATAAGGGTGGCTATTGTCAGGGACGATATGTGATGATGTGGAGTTGTGGTGTTGGTAATTTTCATATGATGTTGTGATTTTTTTGTGTTTATTTTATACCTTGTGCAATTTGTCTTGTTGTTGGTAAATTGATAACAATCTGATATATGTTGAAATGGAGAGCCTGTGGCTATTGCCAGGCGGATTAAAAAATAAAATGTGGGCACGAGGTGTCGTGAGTAAATAATGAGGATATTGGCACGTGAATTGTCCGTGCAGTTGTGATATGAAATATGGGCACGAGGTGTTGTGATTAAAGGATAATGATATTTGACACGTAACTTGTCCATGCAGTTGTGATATGAAATGAGGGAACGAGGTGCCGGAGAAATATGATGATTTAATTATGGACACGAGGTGCTGTGGAAATATGAAAAATGGGCTGAGACTCGTGTTTACGAAAAATATAAAAATGTGATGAGACCCGTATTTTTATGATTACGAAATGAGGTGTCACATGGTGACTTTTTAATTGAAAGAATTATATTCAAAATATTTATTTGGAAGAATTTTTATTTAGAAAGTATTATATGAAAGAGTTGTATTTAAAAGATATTTATTTGAGGAAATTATATTTGAAGAGATTTATTGAAAGAATTATATTTGAAAGATAATTATTTGAGAAAATTATATTTGAAAGAGAGTTATTTGGAAGAATTTTATGTGAAAGACATTTATTTGAAAGACTTGATTTAATTGGGTGTAATTGTATTTATTAATGGTGTTCTTATTGTTTTGATGTGCATATCATTGGTTGTTTTATGTTGCCCTTATTGTTATCTGTTTCCTATTATTTTGTATATTATATTGCACAGGCTATTAGACTAGTGAGTGTCTTGACTGTACCTCGTCTCTACTCCACTGAGGTTTGTCTTGATACCAACTGGATACCGACCGTGGTGTACTCATATTACACTTCTGCACATTTTTGTGCAGAGCCAAGTATTGGAGATATCGGACTTGATCAGAGTTTAAGCGGGATCGTAAGGATTCAAGGTAGAGTTATTTGGTCATCGCAATCCCTTGGAGTCTTTTCATTTCATTGTACTATTAATTTTAATCAAACAATGTTGTATATTCTGTCCTCGTGATCATTCCATGGATTCAGTTAAAATTCGTGACTCAGTACTACCAGTCTTAGGAGGTTGTATATTCATATTTGTTCTGCTCTTAGTTTTGATTACTTATAAAAAAATGGCTTCAAAATGTAATTGAAATCGGCTTACCTAATCTTAGAGACTAGGTGCCATCACGACGTTTGTGGTGGGATTTTGGGTCGTGACACTACCCGAAGTCCTATGGGCATACCGAACAACCTCGAAGTCCAGTACTGGGGCAACCTAGTTTTCTTTTGTTTATGGTACCGAAGCTTTAATACCGGTCGAGGTTGGAGAACCAAGCATCAGATTTTGATATGCAACAAGGAATCGAACGACGAGGCTATGAGTACGAGCCTCGAGCTACTGGATAAAAGGCGAGAAGGCACCCTCATCCGACTGGTCTCCCAGAAACAACGAATCGAAAGATATTATAATCGAAGGGGCAACCTTTGACACTTCAATACAGGGGACTTGGTACTAAGGAAAGTCACATTGAGCACCCGAAACTCGAACGAGGGGAAATTAGGGCCGAACTTGGAAGGGCCGTACCAAGTTATCGAGATCACCGGGAAAGATCCTATAAGCTCGGAACAATGAACAAAGAGCAATTACCGAAAAACTGGAATATAACCCACGTAAAGAGATAATATTGCTAACGTACGACTGCGATTCTTTCTCTTATTTTTTCTGGTTCGAGCTAACATTTGCAGGTAACCAACAAAGGATGACACGATGTCCTAGGTCTGAAAGCATGCGTTGCACACTTTTTACCTTGAACCAATTTTGTCCCAGATGGGTTTTTCGGAAAGGTTTTTAACGAGGCAACAAGTAAATCGTACTAACTTAGAATTGAAGGCCGGTTACGAACCGGTGATAACGATCACAACAACATTCAAGGCTTTACTTCGTTCAGCCCCGAACACTGGGGGAGAAGTATCCCTCACATATTGACTTTAACAACGGAAGAAACTTCGTGATTGGTCCCGATCAATAAGATTTATTGTAAGGGCCAAACGGTCAAAATGAATCGTGCCCACACGGATCGATCGATCCCTGGCACAAAACATGTATACATATACAATCATTGCACACAAGAATAAAAAGAAGAAGACTTTTCTTGCTTTTGATATCACATTGTTTAAGAAATTTCCTACTTCCGGTCCCCTAAGGGTATCGAGCCCAAGGGCCACATTAATCCTAGTTCAAAACATTCACTCAGGGATTAGAAATTGAGCCCAAGGGCCACATTAATCCGAGTTCGAAACATTTACTCAGGGATTACCAATTGAGCCCAAGGGCCACATTAATCCGAGTTTGAAACATTCACTCAGGGATTACCAATCGAACCCAAGGGCCATATTAATCCGATTTCAAAATATTCACTCAGGGATTACCAATCAAGCCCAAGGGCCATATAATCCGAGTTCTAAACATTCACTCAGGGGCCATATTAATCCGAGTTCGAAACATTCACTCAGGGATTACCAATCGATCCCAAGGGCCACATTAATTTGAGTTCGAAACATTCACTCAGGGACTACCAATCGAGCCCAAGGTCCACCTAAATACAAGTTCGAGCATTCACTTGGGGATTGCCGATCAAAAACAATCTCGGATGGTCCAAGCAAAAGACCTATTAGATAACACTCGAATTTAAAAGGCTAAGGACATATTAACACAACCGAGAGAAATCTCGAACTAAAGGTATCAAGCCCAAGGGCCACCTAAATCCAAGTTTGAACATTCACTTGGGGATAACTGATCAAAAACAATCTCGGACGATCCAAGCGAAAGACCTAGTAGGCAACACTCAAATTTAAAAGGCTACGGCCATGTAACACAAACTAGAGGTATCAATCCCAAGGGCCACCTAAATCCAAGTTCGAACATTCACTTGGGGACTGCTGATCGAAAACAATCTCGGACGGTCCAAGTAAAAGACCTATTAGGCAACGCTCGAATTTAGAAGGCTAAGTCCGTATTAACATGGCTCGGAGACATCCGAGACCAGTAACAAAAACAAGACCTTCGAATTTTTTTTTCTATAACCAGTTCTAAAGGTTGCCCTATGCAAGGCTATAAACCTAAGACATTTCGAGAAAGAATTATCAGTAATATCGAACCCCTACAATGCCTTAACCCAAAGCGGCCAAGGTTTGATCGAACCTTCGAACATAACCTAACTATTTAATGTTAAGGCATTTCAACCTTTGTGAACACAAATGGAAAAGCATAGGAAAATTTCAAAAGCCATAGAAAGTAAAAGCCATACATATATATCAATATTTATTTATAAGGGCTGAATAGCCCTGATGCATGTTTTTTTTTACAAAGGACGAATGGCCTCAACAAAAAACTAGTACAAATGACAAAACTCTAAAATGCCCTAATCCTCATTGGGGGCTACGTCGTCGCCTACGGGATCTTCTTCCCCATCGGACTCACCCGACTCTTCAAACGCCTCAGAATGTTCCTCGGGAAAAGCTAGCCTTCGGGCATTGGCTTCACCTATCTTGGCATTTTGATTTCAGCCAATATATCAAAATTTTGAGCATGGACTCACTCGAGGGCCTCCCTCCGGGATTCCCACCTCGCATGATTCACCATGATTTTGGCCTGCTCCTAGATATCCTCGTCATCAACCTTGAACTGGGCCACCTTTTTATCAGCCTCGGTCTAGGCCGTGACAAATTCTAACTTGGCAGCCTTGAGCTCCTTGTCCAAATTCTCTTGACCAGAAATAGTCGAGCTCAGCTGAGATTGAAGTCCCTCGATCGTTTTGGCCTGTGCCAAATTCTTCTTCTTTGTAGCCCGAAGATGAACCTCAGCTGAAGCCAACTGGGCCCGGGAAGTCTCTTTCTCCGAGGCCAGACGATCCATATTCTTTTTCCACTCTTCGGCCTCGGTATTGACCGCATCCACCTCCCCTCGGCGTTGCTCGATCACATCAAGTTTATTCTGGACCTTCAGATACGGATCATTAGCTATTGAGTCCGACTCATCATCACTAACTTTAAAAATTCTCCTTACCCGCTCGACCAGGTCGGTATGTTCCCTACGAGTCGCTTCTAGCTCAGCTTGGGATTTCTCACTAAGGAGCTTGTAAGCGTCCCTCTTTTCAGCAAGCTCCCGGTCCTCAGCCTCGTAACATTTTGACTCCTTCCGGTATCGAAGAAAAGACTCGTGATGAAGCACCGAGGCCGACAAACAGAAAGGAAAAACGTTGTGATTATTCATGTTTAAAACTAAGTACATAATGAAGGGGCATTCGAAATTACCCGATTTAGTGCCTGTTGAGCTTCGTTGAATAGGCAGGGCACCTCTACCTCATTCATATTGGTTTGATACTCTTCGGTCACCAAGCACCGAAGGTAACTGGAAGTCTCCACCGAGGAAGAAAGAACTCGGGCATCCTCCGGGTTGGACATATAAATTGCCGGTCTCCGAGTAGGATCAACACTCGGAACTGGGAACTGGTTTACTAATTTTGGTCTTGAAGAGGGCTCGCCGGCTTCCGAGGATGGTGTCTTTTTCGGTACCGGTAAGTCACCCAACTCGGTAACATCCTTCGAGGCAGAAGACTCCAAGTCATCGAAGATGTGGTGAAGCGAATTTACTGCTTCTTGTCCCCCCTCGCCAATGTTGCCTTTCAATGTCTGGGCCTTGTTTATCATTGAATTGGTAAACAAAGGCGACCCAGAAAGGTCGATCACCCCAAGCACCTCCTTAGGCATGTTATCTTCTGACCGGGAAGTACCGGCCAAATTTCCTTGGTCAACTTCCACAGCTCGGGGCGAAGCGGTCTCGACCATCCCTGGTTCGTAGGCTTCAACCGCTCCTTATTCTACTGACTTCATAGCTTGAGGTAGCTCAGAACCATTCCCCACACGGGCCACCAGATTGGAATCTTCTTCTTCTTCTTCTTCTTCTTCTTCTTCAGACACATCCATCAACCAGGGAAGTGAGTCCGATGAGAGCTCCCGGGTAATAGCATCTTTGGTTTAGCGCGCGAGTCGCTTCCTCTGTCTTTTATTTTCTGGGTTCGAGGGACTCAGAGCTTTTCTTTTCTTTTCTTTTCTTCTTGTCCTGTTTCGGAACAGGGGGATCAGTGTCTATATCATCGTCAGCTAATGGAGGCCTTATTTCGACGTCCTTTGGTAAATCTGCGAAAAGCAAATATAACGGATCAGAGACCGATGATGAGAAAACAAGATCAAATATATTATTAGGGAAAAACGCTTACCATGATTATGGGCCACCCATCGGCCCTTCGAGAGCTTATGCCATAAGTGCTCAGGGTAAGGTCTCTGTGTTACGATGCCCTCGACCCACTCTTTAAGTTCAGGAATGGGGTCCGGCATTTGGGCGACAGCTACATCAAATAACATCGATGAGAAACCAACGGAATGAAAAGAAATAAAAGAAATACCGAAGGCAAAGTTAAACTTGCGTTTCATGTTCCATTTTTCAGTAAATGGCATGTCCGCGGCTGGGATTAAGTCTGAAGTCCTCACTCGAAAAAATTAACCAAACCAACCCCGGTCTCGATCCTCGTCGATACTCGAGAACAAGGTCTTAGTAGCCCAACGTGCAAGCTTGATTAAGCCTCCTCGGTAAAGTCGAGGGCTGTACAGGCGCATCAAATGGTCGATGGTAAATGGACACCTCTCGACCGTGCTCATAAAGAATCGAAGCAGAATAACGATCCTCCAAAAAGAAGGATGTATCTTCCCGAGCGTCACGTCATACTTTTTGCAAAAGGCTATGATGACCAGGTCTAAAGGACCCAACGTTAAAGGGTAAGTGTAAGCACTTAAGAAACTATTCATGTAGGTGGTGATTGACTCTTCGGGGGTAGGAACCACTACGAGTTTGTCTACCCAGTTACAATCCTTTTTAACTTTATCGAGGATATTGTCTGTAATCGTGCATATGTACCTCAAGACTGGTTCACACCGACCTGGTACCATAGGCGTATTCTCAACCTTGAAATCAGCCACAGTTGGGCACCCAGCAGGGATGTATGATCTCATAAGAGGCTCCTCGGTAGCAACATGAGAAACGCTTTCAGAAGGTTTTGAAGAAGAAGGTGCTTCTTTTTTAGGAACAAACTTTGAAGTCTTTGTCGTTTTTTATAAAAACCAAAGAAGAGAAGTTGTTGGTAAGGGCAGCTTTGAGACTAACAGTTGAAAATCAGAAAGTGAAGGTGGTGAAGTTTTCTTAGAACACAAGAAAAATTTGAGTGTAAAAGTTCTAATAGACGGATTGAAGGGCATTTATAGGTTTCTCAAGCGGCGGTTCATTTCTCGAAATGGCCGACCGTCAACTGACACACATTTAATGCCTTGGAGATTAAACCGACGGGACATTTCAGTTACCTTTTGTCGCTTATGTCATGGTTTATCGAAGTGAAGACCGAGGGTTCATATCATTTTTCATCATTTACTCTCCAAACAACGAGGGGACTATCTGTATACGGGTAAAACCGAGCTCGATGCTTGGTCGAGTATCTGGAACAATAGACCAGGCTCGGCACATCTGCAAGAGATCGAAGTTACAAATAAAATCGAGCTCGATATTGAGGTTCGAAGTTCGACAATACCATCAGATTTTCCCTCGAGTTTACCGAGGGCACGACCAATCCTACTTCTAACGGCCTCGAAGAAAAGCTTCGCCAGCTCATCCGATAAGGATCCGTGATTCTCGCCATTAACCAATTATTATGGCAGAAATAACAGAATTAAGTCAAAAAAGGAGTCAACGGTCTACATAATTTCTTATAAAATAATATTTTAAATGTTTCATCTCCCCGTATATATAAAGGGAACTTAGTAATTCAGGGGACATATTGTAACATACTTCAAAGAGTGGCATACTATTTTTTTCAGCTTTGTTCATATTATTCTGGCTTCAATAATATCACATCTAGATTCGAAAACAAATTGACCCTACGTTGCTTAAGAATATGCATGGTTTGTATTTATTTGTTCTTCCATATTAAATCTGATTTCTAGCTTTGTATCAAATTAGATCATGTATCCTTAAAATCGCGTATAAATTCAATTGTTATCCTACTTTTTTTTAAAAACTTTGTGACTAGTCAAACATATCAAAAATTGGGATGATCAGGAACTGGAAGTGGCATTTGTCTTAGAGTTTACAAAACATATTTCGTATTTGTTTTGTTTGAACTATTTTTGTAACAAATGTTTACTTTTTATATTTTAAGATATTTGTTTAAGATAATTGGATGATGTAGTACAAGTACTATCGTCATTTATCACTTCATATATTGTAATGAAAGTCAAGTTTCTACGGCCGCGTTTAACCGGCCAATTTCCTTGCGCTACACGGAGCAGACACTTCTTCTGAGCTAACTTTAGCAATTTAAAAGTAGTATATATAGTTGTACTAAACACGCCTCCAAATTACTAAAACCACACTAAGCTCCCATTTTCATTTTCATCCTCATTCATAATCTTACTAAAAAAAATACCTTAGAAAAGAACACCAATATGGGAGCAATATCATTGACTGAATTAGGCTCTAAGCTTGCTGGATTGATGTTCATTTGGGGCACAATCCAGCAATTCTTCCCCTATACACTCCGCAAACGCATCAAATACTTTTGGCAGAAATTGGAAAATTACTTCTACCCTTATGTTCAAATTACTATTGATGAATTCACCAATGGTAAAAGCAACGATATATACACCCAGGTCAACTCTTATTTGGGTACTAAGTCAATCAACAAAGATGCTAAATATCTCAAAGCTGAAAAGTCCAAGAATAGTAAGTCTGTTGCTGTTAGCTTAGACGAAGGAGAAGAGATTACTGATCAATTCCTAGGAGCTAAACTCTCTTGGCGCTCTCATATCGAAACATTCAATGAAAATTCTTCAGGACGTAAAAATTCACGTCCAATTGAAAAGAAAAGTTACACTATAACTTTCAATCAACGATATAAAGAAATGGTCATTGGAAAATACTTGAAGCATGTGATGGAAGAAGGTAAGGTTATTGAGTTTAAAAACAGGAAACAAAAGATTTACTCCAACAATTGTAGTGAGGATTGGTATTGGTATGAAAAAGGTATGTGGAGGGACATTAACTTTGAGCATCCTGCAACTTTTGATACTTTGGCTATGGACCCTAAGAAGAAGAAGGAAATAGTCATCGATCTCATTGCTTTTAGCAAAGGAAAGGACTATTATTCTAAGGTTGGTAAAGCTTGGAAGCGCGGCTATCTTCTTTATGGTCCGCCAGGGACAGGAAAATCAACTATGATTGCAGCTATTGCGAACTTCTTGAATTATGATATTTATGATCTTGAGCTCACTTCTGTTAAGGACAACTCAGGGCTTAAGAAGTTGCTTATGGAAACAACAAGCAAGTCTATTATTGTAATTGAAGATATTGATTGCTCTATTGATCTCACAGGCAAGAGAAAGAAGAAGAAAAAGAAGAGCGAGGAAACAGTAAACGAAGATCAGGAAGATGACTCAGACTCGTCTAAAGAAAAAGCAAGTGAAAATAAGGAAACAAGCAAACTTACACTTTCAGGACTGTTGAATTTCATTGATGGAATATGGTCAGCTTGTGGTCAAGAGAGGATAATCATATTTACAACCAATCATAAGGATAAACTTGATCCAGCTCTCATACGTAGAGGACGGATGGATATGCACATTGAGATGTCATATTGCAAATATGAAGCATTTAAAGTGTTGGCTAAGAATTATTTGGATATTGAAACACACCCTCTGTTTCAACAGATTCAAGGTTTATTCGAGGAAGTAAACATTAGTCCTTGTGATGTGGCTGAGAATTTAATGCTGAAAAATGTTTCTGAAGGGCCTGAGATTTGCTTGAATAACTTAATTCAAGCTCTGGAAAAGGCCAAGGAAAAGGCCAGTAAAGATAAAGAAGCTAAGGAAAAAGCCAGCTTGAATTCCAAGAACATCAAAAAGTTTTCCACAAAATTGGTTGGTCGTCTAAAAACGTTGTGGAAATGATGTTTCCATATGTTTTCAACTTCACTTACCTGATCTTTCCTTCTCTTTTTGGCGGCCAGGGGATTGGGGCTTCTCCATGTATAGTCTTATTACTCTTATCTTATTATAATCAGAAGTAGAATAAAGTTTGGTGTCTGTTCTTTGATTAAATTCTCGGCCTTTTTGCTTGAAATACTTGCAACGATTATTTTGCAAACCAGCTTAATTGATATATGAGGCAATAGGCATCATACTCGATTTGACTTAGTCCTTTCTTGAGTTGAACTTCAGGAGTGGAAGAGTCATCCCATTGTGTGACAGGAATTTTAGATTTTGCTTCTATAATGTTAGGATAATATAGTTAGAAGTAAGTTACCGTATGTAAGATTTAATTTCTGATGCCTCTGAATCTTTAGGATGTGGCCGGTGCTTATAAGTTCTGATCAACTCTGTTTTCTTGCATAATACTGCTATTCAAATGTCTTCTCAGGATTTCTATAGTGACAAATATTTTGGATGAAGTGTATTTAGCTAAAACTAATTAACAGATAAAAGGGACAAACACTTTGGACCTCAAATTTAAGAATGTAAAAAGCCTGCTAAACCTAGTTTAAGATTGGCAGTTAGAACACAATGTAACCATATAATATCCAATTGACTGTTACGAGTTGTCAACTTATGTCGTTGTAATTCAGAGTAACTTTCGGCTTACTAGATGTTCTGACAAATAATGTGGAAGAACATGAATTCATTCTTTGGGTAGTTGTCTACTATTGTTAATCTCAAGCATTAATCTTTGTTAATTAAGTACTTTATTTCGTCCCAATTAAATTCTCATGATCTACCTCATAAGAAAGCTTTATAAGCTAAATAACTGATTCTAGAAAAAATAAGAAATACAATCCGTGATTTAAACAATTCTCCATCCCGGAAACTACAGAAAGGTTCTTTACACATTTTTAATGAAAGGTTCTTTTGACCTTACATTTTTCAACGATTATTTCACCTAAAATGTAATCCAAAGACAATGCTTTTTGGAAGGTTCCAACTTCCAAGAGGCAACGGTCTTGATTTGACAATTTGGGAGGCGAGAAATTCATTGATTAATTTCAGGGGAAAAGAAAATGCACGATGGTTTAATTGATTTAAAGAAAAGAAGCAAGTTAAAGTAAATATTTAATAAGTTAAACCGATCAAATAATTCTTTTTATATATAAAACTTGACCTACTGCTAGTTATATTAATTACAAAAGAAATTGTATTGAATGAAAAAGCCAAAGTGAAAAGTGAAAGTAGTTAATAGCTCGAGTTGGACTATTTTTTCAGTTTTTGCCACAAATATTATTGTGGATTCCACCGAATGAAAGAGAAAAGGCCTCAACAATATATTAGAGTTCGAAACCTTTCCTCTAAGGAGGAAAAAATATATATGTTGGAGACTTTCAGTAATACTTTTGCTCAAAAATATTGAAAATTTAATTCAGACCACCAAACTAATCTTTGAGATCATGGATAAATAAAGAAGGATGCAAAAGTTTAATGCACCAAGTTCAAGTAATGCAAGAAAAATAGAGTTGATGAGAACTTTTAAGAACCTTAGCTCACATCCTAGAGATTCTTTTTTCTTTAAAAAAAAGTTCTTTTTTCCCTTTGTTGGAGCTATTGCTCATTTGGTGATCTCAAACCCACGACTATTATAGATGGAGAGTGTTAACCATATAAGCAACCCCTCTTGTCACATTCTAGAGATTCAGGTATCAAAAAGGTAACGTACTCTAAATTTACTTTTGACTTTTACATCCTAACATCCTCCAAGCAAAGTCTTATTATTCATGTTTAGCCAGAGACAATGTAAATTAAATCTAGTTGAGTGTGATGCATATGAATTTTAATTAAGAGTAGCAAAATAGTTGTTGAGGTTAAATTGCAAGTATTTTGACTTAAACCAACCTACGAAGTCAGTGAACCATAGATGAACCTTAACTAGTCATTCTGTTCAATTGGGCAACTTATAAACTAAATCATGTGTATAATACCATAATAATCAAAATCATGTATATAACAATATAATAAACTACGTAGTACCTAAGAAGATAAATATGACACACATTATTTGAAAAGTTTTTTTAGACGGCCATAACTTCTAACTGAATTAGCGGGTAACTTTTTGTTTTCCTTGGTTTCTTTTTTATCTTGATTTGCCTTTTCCTCGGAGAAAACTATCCTCTATATCCCCTCAAAATTTTAATAACTCATGTTTTTACTCATTGACACAAAATGGTCCTCCGGCCCAAATATATTACATCTAATAGCCCGAAATGTCTATTTCATATAATTTTTGTATAGTGACAGTCTATTTTGTATATTTGTTGTATAGTGACAGTCTATTTTGTATATTTTTTTGTATAGTGACAGCCTATTTAGTATATATTTTATTTAGTAAATATTTTATATATATATTTTGTATAGTGACAGTCTATTGTATATAAATTGTATAGTGACAGTCTATTTAGTATATTTTTGTATAGTGACAGTCTATTTTGTATATATTTTGTATAGTGATAGTCTATTTAATATATTTTTTGTATAATGACAATCTATTTTTATATATATTTTGTATAGTGACAGTCTATTGTATATATAAATTGTAGAGTGACAGTCTATTTTATATAATTTTTGTATAGTGATAGTCTATTTGTATATATTTTATTTTTTGTAATATACCAATATTCAAAAGAAATACTCTCCAGTCTAATACATAATCTAAAATGATTTTAAAATATTAGCCTCATATACATTTTTTTATGAAAAGGTTGGTCCAAAAAAGAGATTAATAAAATATTCATGTTTGATATGCACGAATTGCAACAGAGGATAGGGAGAGTAATTGATACTTGGGGCCAAATGGGAGCCAACCCTCTTAAACATATTACAAAGAGGAAATGGCAATGATCATAAAAGAAGCAATGAGCTTCTATGGAGGTAAAAACATCTCCCCAAAACTCCTAAACGCTTGTATTTATAGATAGAGCGGGATTTCAAATTCCAAACGATCAAAGAGTCGTTTTAAACTGCAGCAGAGAAATTGGTCGTTTGTATAGGCATATCTCTAGAAAAAGATTAGAGGGGGGGCTTCACGTGATCTGCTTCAGAAAATATCAGAATTACTTGGCTTATTGTGTTGACCAAATCTCGTTGCAGACGAGAGAGAACAAAAAGTCATAGGTTTTGAAGGGAAAATCGAGAGAGACAAAGGGTGTGTTTAGTACGAAGGAAAATATTTTTCGGAAAAAATATTTTTCAATTTTTTCATGTATGGTTGGTTTAAATATTTTGGAAAACATTTTCCTTATGAACTCATTTTCCTCCAATTGGAGGAAAATGTTTTCCTTATCAAGATAAGGGAAAATATTTTTCAAAACTCCTTCTCAACCTTCCCCATCCTCACCAACACACCTCACACCCCCACATCCCCACACCCACCCACCTAACCCCACCCCCTCTCTCAGAAAAGGCTTTTGTTTTTTCAAATTTCAGTTATTTTTATTTTTTTGTCACCACCCATTCTGCACCCCACGCACAATTTTTTTTTTTTTTAACTTTTACTTTTTTTTTGTAATTTCAAATTTCTGTTTTTTCGTTTTTCTGCACCACCCTCCCCCACCCCGAAAAAAAATATTTTTTTTTTTATATATTTTCAGTTTTAGTTTTTTCATCTTTCGGTTTTTTTTTATTTTTTTTATAATTTTAAATTTCTGATTTTTCGTTTTTCTGCACTCCCGGAAAAAAAAATATTTTTTTTATATATTTTCAGTTTTAGTTTTTTCATCTTTCGGTTTACATGTTCGAAATTTTACAAGTTCCAAAGTTATGAGTTCTGAGGTTTATGTGTTTGGAAGTTTACGCATACCAAACACCGGAAAATAAAATAAGATTACTACTTGTTTTTCAATTCCATGAAAAACATTTTTCGTTATACCAAACACACCCAAAAGACTTACTCAAAATTGGAGGGGGCAAGCTTCTGCCATGGTCAAAAGCAGGCTGAACTTTAGCATAGAAGGGGAAAGGGTTGATAAGGGGGTGGTAGAAAGAGAAGGAGATTAAAAATCTGATTTTTGTCTCTAGGGTGAGATATTTGGGATTGCAGGTTTGGGTCTTTGATCGTTTGGGCTTGGAATTGGGTTGGTAGCTTGGTCATAACTGATATTAAATGGACTAGCTACTTAATTGGCTAGCCGTTATAATTGATTTTGGGCTATAAAATACATATTGTAATTTGTGGCTAGCGGCTGATATTAGTTTATGAAATTTGCTCTTTTCCTTATCTCTTTCTTTTCCTTGGCCTCTTTCAAAGACTGAATTAAGTTATTCAAGCAAATCTAAGGCCCTCCTGAAGCATTCTTGTGTATCAAATATTCAACCACACCACAAGGACTCATGTTTACTTCCTCTAGTAATCTTTGAATCTCTTCAAACAAATCGTGATTTTCAATTCTCAAGTAATTCTTAGCCAAAACTTTAAATGTTTCAAATCTGCAATACGACATCTCAATGTGCATATCCATCCGTCTTCTACCTCTACGTATCAGAGCTGGATCAAGTTTTTCCTTATAATTAGTTGTAAATATAATGATTCTTTCTTGACCACAAGCTGACCATATTCCATCAATGCAATTCAACAGCCCTGAAAGTGTAAGTTTGTTGGATTTCTTCTATTCGTTGTCTGCGTCTGAGTACGAATCCGAATTCGAGTCATCATCGTCAGATTTTTCCTCTTTCTTTTTCTTCTTTCTCTTGCCTGTCAAATCAACGGAGCAATTAATATCTTCAACGACAATGATAGACTTGCTTGTTGTTTCCATGAGCACTTCCTAAGACCCAAGTTATCTTTAACGGAGGTTAGCTCAAGATCTTAAATATCTCATAGTTCAAGAAGTTAGCAATAGTTGCAATCATTGTTGTGCTTAAATATCATGGCCGCGCTTCCACGCCTTTCCAACATTAGAATAAAAGTTCTTCCCCTCACTAAAAGCAACGAGATCGTTTTTTATTTCCTCTTTCTTCTTAGGGTCCATAGCCAAAGTATCAAAAGTTGCAGGATGCTCGAAATTAATGTGCTTCCACATACCATACCAACGTGTATAATAATTATCCCCACTATTGTCGTTACAGTAAATCCTCTGTTTATTGTTTTTGAATTCAATCGCCTTACCTTCTTCCATGTTTCCTTGTGAAAGCGCCAGCAGAGTTTCGCACCTTGGAATTCATCAATAGTTGATTCTCCTTCATCCAATATAACAGCAAAAGACTTGATGTTCTTGAACTTTTCAGCTTTGAGATGTTTAGCATCATTGCCGATCGACTTCGTACTCAAATAACTGTTGACATGGCTGTAAATGTCATTGCTTTTGCCACTGGAGAATTCATCAATGGTGATTTCTACATAAGGGTAGAAGTAATTTTCAAGTCGATTCCAAAAGGTTTCGATGCGCCTACGGAGTATTTGAGGGAAGAGTTGTTGAATTGTGCCCCATGTGAACATTATTCCAGCAAGCATGGAGCTTACTTCGGTCAATGAAGTTGCCATGTTATTTTTCCTTCCAACAACATAAATTTAGAAGGGGTGTATAATTAATACGAGAATATATAGATATAGAATGGGGTGATGTGCAAGTTATTACTGAAAAAAATATTGTCTCGTCCTTGTCGGACAAGGAAGTCGACTAGTTTAACTCGACGACAAAAGAGCCTTTGTCTGCAGTATTTTAGTTATATTATGATTCTAATTATAAATATAGAAATTGTAAAAAAAAAAAAAATTATTAAGTGAAGTTTTAACCTGTAAATTTAATTGTAAGAAGAATATATACTAAAAATTAGTTAATGCGCATATATTTGAAAATATTTAAATTTAATTGTAAATTATAAATTTAAATGTACATGTACATGTTTACTCGAAAAATCGGGAAACGTTGAATTTAGGTGTGGTTCTAAGGATACATAAATTCCTTATGATACAAAAATGACAATACCAGTATTTTGCTATTAAATGGGAATAATCAATAGGAAGGCTCAATGAGCAACATGAACTCTTAATGTATCTTGGGGAAGATGAGTCTATTGCAGTCTATGCCCCCTTTTTATAATAGAGGGTCACTACTTTATCTATAACAACATAATAAAATAATGCATATAGTGGAGAACTCATGATGGTTTGTCTCTTCCTTGATTCCTGCCAAGATTCTCTCTCTTGGTGCGGTTATGATGGCTTTTGTCGACGGGCTCGGCACTGGCTCGAGCTTGGTGTTAGGTCAAACCCCCGATCTTGGTCCGAGCCCGTTCTGCCTTGGGCATCGATATTCGAGGCCTGTGTCAGTCGGAGTTGCCTCGTAATTCGATTCAGATACGGGCTCGATAATGATACCGAGTTTTGCCGTCGATCGGTCTTATAGCTCGAAACTCGACGCCCTTACTCCGAAATTCGTCCGAGCTTGATATGTGGATACCCTTCGATCGAGACGTCATTGTCTTAGTCAGTCTTTATGACCGAGAATCGGTTTTGACCGTACACAGATAGTCCCCTCGTTTCTCGGAAAGGATGTGGCGAGAAGCGATATGATTTCTCTACGGCTCGATCAAATCCATGTCTACATTCCTATCAACCCCGATCATGACGTATGCGATAACTATCCCATCGGTTCGGTATTACCAAAGCTTTTAATGTGTGTCAGACGGTGATCGGCCACCGCTAATACCAAATCGTCATGCCTTAGCCTATAAATAGTCTTTCCAAACAATTTTTACCACTTCTCTTCTTCCAAATTTTCTTATTTATCCTCTCTATTTCGCTGCTTCAGGGCCGCTTATACCAGAGTTTTGGTGTCGTCCCTTCTTTCACCTTCCATTGCATTCTTTCATTTCATATCAATGGTGAAAACTTCCAAAATCGTACCTCAGAAGGAGAAAGCTTTGTCCTCACGGCCTTTTGATGATAAGGCACCGGCGGAGCCGTCCGTTTATGACTATGTTCCTGGCCCGTGTATTTTGAAGACCGATTTTAGGGTGGAGAATCCTTCATCCGTTCCGGGTCGATGTGAGCACGTATCGATGCATATGTGCTCTATAACGGAGGATCATCTCAAGGCCGTCAGAAAAGATTGCAACTGGGGTCCCGAGGTTGTGTTGCAAATTCCATCCTCCGATGAGAGTGTCACTACTTATGTGGAGGGGTTTTTAAGTGTTTATACTTATCCCTTCACATTAGGGCCCGTCGACCCGGTGATTATCGATTTCAGCAAAAGATACCATGTCACTCTTGGCCAAATTCATCCCTCTTTATGGCATATAGTGATCTTGTTGCGCTTCTTTTCTATCTAAGCCGGGGGGTGGATTTTTCTCTGAACCACCTCATACGACTGTACCGGCCTCAGATTTTCGAGGACTAATTAGACTTCATCGTCAAGCATCGAAGGCTTTGATGTCGAGCATCGATAAAGATAAGGATCGAGGTTGGATGGGTCGATATATTCGAGTGAGGACCCGTGATATTATTCCGGAGGAGAAGATGTCGTTCCCTGAAGAATGGAATTTTGATCGTAAGTGATTCTTGTTTTACTTTCATGTCTTTTTCAGATTTTTTCTGATGTCCTTCCCTGATGTTCAGCTGCCCCTTGGATGCCACAAGCCATGCCTGACCTCGAGGACTGGGTTCGGAAGTTAGCCTCGAGCTCCTCTTATGCCGAACGCGCTTGGCGTGATTTGGCAAAAGACAGATGGGAGGCCAAGAGTCATGGTGATGTTTGCTTCCTGTTTTCTTCGAAGTGTTCTGCGCGTTCTTTTTGTTACCGATTTTCTTCATGCAGGCATAACTAGGGATGCCGCTCTAAGGCCTTCGAGCGGTGAAGAAGGAAACAAGTCCCTGGTTCTCAAACAGGAGAAAGATAAGAAGCGAAGAGCTTCCTCTCGGTTAGAGGACCCGAAACCCAAAACCCGAAGGGTGAGGAGAAAAGCAATCGCCCTTTCGATGGACTCGGTCCAACGACTGAGAGAAGAAGGAGAAGAAGATAGCTCTTCGGCTTTGGTAATTCGATCTACGGAGGCCATCGAGGTTGCTAGAGCTCCCGAGCCGATGGCGGCTGTGCCTGTCGGGGTTGGTTCTGAAGACCTGAGTCTCGACTGGAGTGCTCCGAGTTATTTGCTCGGGGCTATGACAATGGGGCATTCGCCTTCTCTTCCATCTTTTTCCGAGGAGGCGTTAAAGGAATCTCGAGAGTTGAAGACTCTCGATATCGGCGATGGCTCTAGTGCAGGGGATCTTTTTAGGGATTGTTTTACTGGGGTCGACGATGGTTCCGATATCGGTAATGCTTCTCTTTTATTATAGGAGGCTCAGCGTTTCATTACTCGGGTAATGATTCTTCCACACTTGATTTCTTTGTTCTTTTCCATACTTGACTCAGGTTTCTTACTGTGCAGGCTATTAACAGGTTTCGAGTCGATCTTAGCCAGTGTGAGACCGAGCTCCGGAAGGTCTCAGGTGAGAGAGATTCCCTGCGGCTTCTTTGCGGCCCAAAGGACGAGGCTATAAAGGATCTCCAAGCGGATTTGGCTAAGGTCCGTGAAGAAGGGGTCGAGCTCGATAAACAGGTGAGCCTCCTTCTGTTAAAGTATGGGTCTGCTTCAACTGTGGAAGTTAATCCTTCGTTGTCTCAGTTGCAGCAAAAGATCGAAAAGATCGGGTTGCTTCGAGAAGAAGTCGATAAAATCCGTGCTGAATGCAATCACTGGAAGGTGACCATCGACCGCTTCGCAACGGAAAAAGAAACCATCTCAACACAATTATTATCGGCTGACGTTCAACTTCGAAGTGTCAGGAAAAAGGGGTTGGTTCAAGCTAAGAAGATCGATGAGCTTGAAACACGACTTGCTAAGGCTAAGGCGGAGGTTGAGTCGTCAAAAATCTTGGCGGATAAGTCCATTGCCATATATCGGGCTGATGCCGAGGCTGCTCAGATGGAGGCCCGGGAAGCGGCAAAGACCGCTAATGCTCGAGCTCATTGGGTTGACGAACTTACCAAGTGTAGGTCTCGGAGGGAGACCCTCGAGAAGACATACGCTCGAGGTTTCGACCCTTACCGATGAGATAAACACGGTAAAAGAACTCGAAGCGGAAGCTAAAGCTGAAGCCTTGGCTTCTGATGATGATGATGACGATGATAGCAAAAGAGGATCCGAGGATGGGGAAGATCTCAACCAAGAAGCTTAGTTTCTAGCTCTTCTTGTTTGTAAATTAATTGCGTAGGCAATTTTGTACACATACATATATATATAACAAGGCAATTTTGACCCCGTAGTCTATGATCGATCAAATTTGTAGCCCCTAGGTTTGCTTGTTGAGTCGATGATTCAAACTTTGAAGGAACATACTCCGCAGGTGTAGTGTAACGGTTGAGTTAATGTAAACTCAGAATAAAAGTAGCTTATCGGTCGTCGAGTGAATGTATCGAACTTGAGATAATGTGGCCCGTGGGCTTAATAGTCGAGTGAGTGTTTCGAACTCAAAGTAAAGGTAGCCCGTAGGCTTAATGGTCGAGTGAGTGTTTCTAACTCGAGATAAAGGTAGCCCATAGGCTTTATAGTCAAGTGAGTGCTTCGAACTCGAGATAAAGGTAGCCCGTAGGCTTAATGGTCGAGTGAATGTATCGAACTCGAGATAGTGTAGCCTGTGGGCTTAATGAGTGAGTGTTTCGAACTCGAAATAAAGGTAGCCCGTAGGCTTAATGGTCGAGTGAGTATTTCGAACTCGAGATAAAGGTAGCCCATAGGCTTTATAGTCGAGTGAGTGCTTCGAACTCGAGATAAAGGTAGCCCATAGGCTTAATGGTCGAGTGAATGTATCAAACTCGAGATAGTGTAGCCCGTGGGCTTAATAGTCGAGTGAGTGTTTCGAACTCGAAATAAAGGTAGCCCGTAGGCTTAATGGTCGAGTGAGTGTTTCGAACTCGAGATAAAGGTAGCCCGTAGGCTTAATGGTCGAGTGAATGTATCGAACTCGAGATAATGTAGCCTGTAGGCTTAATGGTCGAGTGAATGTATCGAACTCAATATAATGTAGCCCGTAGGCTTAATAATCGAGTGAATGTATCGAACTCGAGATAATGTAGCCCGTAGGCTTAATAATTGAGTGAATCTTAATTCTGGCTGCACAATAAATCTCAAGTCATTGTACATGTGTTCATGTTTTGCGCCTATGTTCGGGCCAATCTACATGAGCATGATTCGTTTTGATCAATTGGCTCTTATAATATTTTCTCTTGGAACCCTATTGTTGTGAAATGACTTTTTCTGTATCTGAATTTGATGTATTTGAGGCCCTGCCCCCCCCCCCCGGTTATTCAAGGTCGATTGGATAGAGGCCTCGGATACTGTTTAAAAGTGCACCGCGATTGATGGTTGCCTCATTAAAAACCTTGCCGAAAAACCCATTTGGGATGAAACCGGTCTAAGGGAAAAAGAGTGCAACACGTTCTTTTAAGCGAAAGATCCATATCAGCTTTGTGGTGTGGGTTCAAAGGCTCTGGATGGTTTAGCGATCGACTCCATATAGCAACATTTAGTTTTTGTCCGGAATTTCTGCAGGGGTTAGTTAAATGAATGTGGGAAGTTCATACCTTAGCAGTAGTACCGTTTTAGATGTGATACATTCCAACTGCTTGATACCTGTTTGCAGTTTATGATGCCGAACCTGTATGATCCTTTTCCGACGCCCTCAAGCACCTGATATGGTCCCTCCCAATTCGGTCCTAATTTCCCTTCGTTTGGATTCCGGGTATTGATGGTGACTTTCCTTAATACTAAGTCCCCGGGTTTAAAATGGCGAAGCTTAGTTCTTCGATTATAATACCTTTCGATTCGTTGCTTTTGGGCGGCCAATCGGATGAGGGCAGCTTCTCGTCCTTCGTCCGATAATTCAAGGATGGTGTTCATGGCCTCGTTATTCGATTTTTCCATCATGAATCGAAATCTGGGACTAGGTTCACCGACTTTGACCGATATCAATGCTTCGGAACCATACACTAAGGAGAATGGGGTTTCCCCCGTGTTGGATTTTGACGTTGTCCGGTATGCCCAAAGGACTTCGGGCAGGATTTCTCTCCATTTTCCCTTGGCGTCTTTCAACCTCTTCTTCAGGTTTTGAAGAATAGTCTTGTTCGTTGATTCGGCCTGTCCGTTCCCACTGGGGTAGTATGGCGTTGATAGTATCCTTTTTATTTTGTGACTTTGCTGCCAATGAATTGCTTCCCATTATCACATACTATTTCGGCGGGTATCCCGAATCGACATATGATATGATCCCAAATAAAGTCTATAACTTCCTTCTCTCTTATTTTCTCGAACGCCTGTGCTTCAACCCATTTAGAAAAATAGTCAGTCATAAATAAAATGAATTTGGCTTTACCTGGGGTCGATGGCAGAGGGCCGACGATGTCCATTCCCCATTTCATGAACGGCCATGGGGATAGGACCGAGTGAAGCTGCTCTCCGGGTTGATGGATCATTGGCGCAAACCTTTGACATTTATCACATTTACGAACAAATTCTTTCGCATCTTTGCTCATATTAATCCAATAGTATCCTACTCTAATCACTTTTCGAACTAATGTGTCGGCGCCGGAGTGATTCCCACAAGTGCCCTCGTGTACTTCCCGGAGGATGTAATTGGTATCTCCCGGACCTAAGCATACTGCCATTGGTCCATCGTAGGTCCTTCGATATAGTGTTCCATCAGTGGCCAATGTAAATCGAGCAGCTTTTGTTCGTAGGGTCCTGGAATCTTTACGGTCTAACGGGAGCTTTCCATTTTTTAAGTATTCAATATACTTGTTTCTCCAATCCCAGGTTAAGATAGTAGAATTTACTTTGGCGTGCCCATCTTCGATTACCGATTTTGAAAGTTGAACAACAGTCCCCGAGCTTAAATCATCTACCTCGACCGACGATCCCAAATTCGCAAGAGCATCGGCCTCATTATTCTGTTCTCGTGGAATATGTCGTAGAGTCTATTGTTTGAAATGGTGCAAAGTGATAAGCAGTCTGTCCAAATACCTTTGCATTCTACCTTCTCGGACTTCAAAGGTTTTGTTTACTTGACTCACCACCAGCAAAGAGTCACAATGCGCCTCGATGACTTCTGCTCCCAAGTTTCTAGCTAGTTCGAGACCTGCAATCATGGCTTCATACTCGACCTCGTTGTTAGTTAACCTGATAGTTTTAATAGCTTTCCTAATAATGTTGCCCGTGGGGGGTTTCAAAACTATGCCTAGCCCGTACCCCTTTACGTTCGAAGCCCTGTCTGTAAAAAGTGTCCATACCCCTGACGATATACCTGATTTCAAAAGGAGTTCTATTTCGATTTCGGGTACGAGGGTTGGCGTGAAGTCGGCCACGAAGTCTGCTAAAATTTGAGACTTGATGGCCGTACAGGGTTGATATTCATTATCGTA
Organism: Nicotiana tabacum; assembly: GCF_000715075.1. Classification (NCBI taxonomy): domain Eukaryota; kingdom Viridiplantae; phylum Streptophyta; class Magnoliopsida; order Solanales; family Solanaceae; genus Nicotiana; species Nicotiana tabacum. The sequence goes on along the minus strand of NC_134096.1, from coordinate 95,370,759 downwards.
GCCGCTGAGTTCGATGGCCTATTTGGCCAATCGGCCTGACAGTTCGGGCCTATGTAAAATATTACGGAGTGGGTAGGTGGTTAATACGCTTATGGGGTGACATTGAAAGTACGGCCTTAACTTTCTGGAGGTGCTAGCGCAAGTGCCAATTTCTCCAAGTGCGGATACCTAGTTTCAGCTTCTCCTAAGGTCCGACTTACGTAATAAACAGGAAATTACGTACCTTGCTCCTTTCGAACTAAGACACTGCTAACGGCGACTTCTGATACCGCCAAGTATAAGTACAGTTTTTCGCCTGTTTTTGGAGTGTGAAGCAGTGGTGGGCTCGATAGATATCGTTTTAATTCCTGCAACGCTTGCTGGCATTTTGGTGTCCAGGCGAAGTCGTTCTTCTTTTTAAGTAGGGAGAAAAATTTGTGACTTCGATCTGATGATTTTGAAATGAACCGGCCTAAGGCTGCAATTCTTCCCGATAACCTTTGTACAGCTTTCACGCTATCCACGATGGTAATGTCTTAGATGGCCTTGATTTTGTCGGGGTTAATCTCGATTCCCCGATTTGACACCATGAAGCCGAGGAACTTGCTCGAACTGACCCCGAAAGCACATTTCTCGGGGTTGAGCTTCATGTTGTATTTTCTCAGAATCTCGAACGTTTCCTGCAAATGGGTCAAATGGTCCTCTGTGCGCAGGGATTTAACTAGCATGTCATCAATATAGACTTCCATTGATTTACCTATTTGTTCTTCAAACATTTTATTTACTAGGCGTTGATAAGTAGCTCCTGTATTTTTTAGTCCGTAGGGCATTACGTTGTAGCAATATGTTCCATATTGGGTCACAAATGAAGTCTTTTCCCAGTCGTCCGGGTTCATCTGAATTTGATTATACCCGGAATAGGCATCGAGAAAAGTGAGGATCTCGTGGCCAGCCGTGGCATCGATCATGCGATCGATGTTGGGCAGTGGAAAGGAATCTTTGGGGCATGCCTTGTTCAAATCTTTATAGTCCACACACATTCTAAGTTTGTCCCCCTTTTTAGGCACTACAATCACATTGGCTAACCATTCGGGGTATTTTACCTCATGAATGGACCCTATTTTGAGAAGTTTGGTTACCTCATCCTTTATGAATGTGTGCTTTCCCTCTGACTGGGGTCTTCTTTTTTGCTTCACCGGTCTGAACCTAGGGTCCAAGCTTAGCTGGTGCGTCGTTATGTCTGGCGGGATCCCTGTTATATCTAGATGGGACCAGGTAAAACAGTCGATATTATCAATAAGAAATCGAATGAGTTTCTTCCTGAGTTCGGGGCTCAAACCCGTCCCCAGGTATATCTTTCGCTCGGGCCAGCGTTTGATCAGTATGATTTGCTCCAGTTCCTCAATCGTTTATTTGGTGGCATCGGAATCATCGGGGGTTATGCAGGATCGAGGGATCCATCGATCATCATCTTCTTCAATGTTCCGCTTACCTGACTGGGTCAAAGCCGATATCTGTGATTGCTATTTGGCGTTCTGTTCTTCGATTGTATCTCCTTCTGAACCCATTCCTTTTATCGGTGAAGATGAAGATATTGATTTTGCTTACTCGACGGCGAACATTTCCTTTGCGGTTTGTTGTTCTCCGTACACTATTTTGACACATCTCGATGTAGGGAATTTGAGGACCTGGTGTAGGGTCGAAGGTACAGCTCTCATGCTGTGGATCCATGGCCTTCCGAAAAGGGCGTTATATCTCATATCGCCTTCGATCACGTGAAACTTTATTTCCTGGATGGTTCCGGCCACGTTTATCGGTAGGGTTATCTCGCCTTTGGTGGTTTCACATGCCATATTGAATCCGTTTAGAACCAGAGTTGCGGGTACGACCTGGTTCTGTAGGCCGAGCTGTCTATGACCCTCGATCTGAAGATATTGGCCGAGCTACCTGGATCAATTAACACACGCTTAATTTTAGTTTTATTCATGAGTACGGATATTACCAGTGCATCATTATGGGGTTGGATGATTCCCTTTGCATCTTCATCATTGAAAGACAAAGTCCCTATAGGTGTGTAATCTTGAGTTCGAGATCGCTTTTCCCTCACAATCGATGTTTTAGTGTGTTTAAGCACTGGTCCCTGAGGGGTATCGACGTCGCCGACGATCATGTGAATGATATATTGCGGTTCTTCTAGCTTGTTTTGCTTGACGAAATCCTTGTTCTTGAACTGATTCTTCGCCCTATCACTCAAAAATTCCCGAAGGTGCCCTTTGTTAAATAAGCGGGCTACTTCCTCTCTTAATTGCCTGCAATCTTCCGTTCTGTGGCCATGGGTGCCATGATATTCGCACATTTGATTGGGATTCCTTTGGGCAGGATCGGTCTGCATGGGTCGAGGCCACCTGGTGTCTTTGATGCGTCTGATGGCCGATACGATGGCGGATGTATCGATGCTGAAGTTATATTCCGATAATCGAGGAACTTCTATAGGATCGGCATATTTATCAAAGTCGCTCTTACTCATAAGTCCTTGAGAATTTTGCCCCCGATCAGTCCTTCGGTTCTTCCGAACCGTATCACGTGTTGAACCATTATCCATCCGATCTGTGACGTATGGTTGGTATCGGTCTCTGTTCGATCTTTGTTCTCTATTTATTTCCCTCTGATTTTTGGTAGCAGTGCGGTTCTGATGCGCGGGTCCGTACGAGGCTCCCAATTGATCATCTTCGACCCTGATTTTTGATTGGTACCGGTTGTGTACATATGCCCAGGTTATTGCCGGGCACTCGATCAAATTTTGTTTCAGCCGACGTGATGCTGTCGAACTTAACCCATTCAACCCTTGAGTGAAAGCTTGTACGGCCCAATCGTCTGTGACCGGCGGCAAATCCATACATTCCATGTGGAATCGGGATACGAATTCCCTCGGTATTTCGTTACCCTTTTGTTTTACTTTGAAGAGGTCTGATTTCCTTGTTGCGACCTTTATGGCACCATCATGTACTTTTATGAACGAATCTGCTAACATGGCAAAAGAATCAATGAAATTAGGCGGCAAATTGTGGTACCAAATCATTTCTCCCTTTGCGAGGGTTTCTCCGAATATTTTCAACAACACGGATTCGATTTCATCGTCCTCCAAATCGTTGCCTTTGATGGCACATGTGTAGGAGGTGACATGTTCGTTAGGATCGGTTGTACCATTATATTTGGGAATTTCGGGCATACGGAAATTTTTGGGGATTGGTTTCGAGGCCGCGCTCGAGGGAAAAGGTTTTTGTATGAATTTTTTTGAATCAAGCCCTTTTATCATCGGCGGAGCCCCCGGGATTTGATCGACCCTAGCATTACATGTTTCCACTTTTTTGTCGCTGGCTTCGACTCATTTTGTGAGTTTCTCGAGTAATTTAGCAATTTCAGGAGTGGTCCCTGATTCTTGCTAGTTTGATTTTACTATGGCGGGCTCCGTTACGGGGTGACTTCTCGAAGAAGTGGATTGAAGTTCGGCCAGCTTTGCATATGAGTATGGCTCTGTAACTGAGCTATCGCTGCTTGTTGGACTTGTAGCATTTCGAAAATCATATGCAAGCTGACCCCGATTTCCCCCGTGTTGTGGGTGTCTCGGGCTATGGGTCGAGCACCGCCCTGAACGCTTCTTTTCCGGTTCAGAACGTTGATTCGCTTCTAGAGCTATTTGTGAATTGATATCCAATGGTACTTCGGCTCGAATTTCGGGTTCTTCGATTCGAGCCTCGTTGCCGTTGTCAGGTAGCCTTCCGGCCTCGGGCGCCAAGTTGTTGGTTTCATCTTGAAGGCCGGCTTCGAGGTCGATAGGTAGAGCCATTGCTGATTTGAGGTTGTAAGCTGGAGTGTACTGTAGATTGATATCAAACAATCACTGTTACCCTTAGCCCCACGGTGGGCGCCAAACTATTTACCCAAAAAATCGAAAAACGTTGAATTTAGGTGTGGTTCTAAGGATACGTAAATTCCTTATGATACAAAAATGACAATACCAGTATTTTGCTATAAAATGGGAATAATCAATAGGAAGGCTCAATGAGCAACATGAACTCTTAATGTATCTTGAGGAAGATGAGTCTATTGCAGTCTATGCCCCCTTTTTATAATAGAGGGTCACTACTTTATCTATAACAACATAATAAAATAATGCATATAGTGGAGGACCCATGATGGTTTGTCTCTTCCTTGATTCCTGCCAAGATTCTCTCCCTTGGTGTGGTTATGATGGCTTTTGCCTGCGGGCTCGGCACTGGCTCGAGCTTGGTGTTAGGTCGAACCCTCGGTCTTGGTCCGAGCCCGTTCTGCCTTGGGCATCGATATTCGGGGCCTGTGTCGGTCGGAGTTGCCTTGTAATTCGATTCGGATACGGGCTCGATAATGATACCGAGTTTTATCGTCAATCGGTCTTATAGCTCGAAACTCGACGCCCTTACTCCGAAATTCGTCCGAGCTTGATATGTGGATACCCTTCGATCGAGACGTCATTGTCTTGGTCAGTCTTTATGACCGAGAATCGATTTTCACCGTACACAGTACCAAAAGCTAGCATTCTCGTATAATCTTAAGATCTTTTATGAATAAAGTTAAAAAAAAATATATTTAATATTTTCATTTATACTAATATCAATTGATTTGGCATAATTGTCTTCTCAAGGTTGAGTGCTCTTTTATGCGATGTTCAAGTCTCACTATTTCTATTTTAATGGATATGTCATGCATAAATATTCAGTTTCATCATATACATTTATAAGTAATCAGTGGATATGAAAAATTAAATTGAATAATGAGTCATCTTCTATTTACCGAATGAAAATTTGGTAATCAAGTAAGATAAAGTTAAGGGTAAACTTTTATATATTCTGCGTACTATTCAAAAGTATTCGATTTCTTCTTCTTCAATAAACACTTAGATCTTAATATCTTCCTCGGGTTACCATAGTCCTTTCTTTATATTAGCTTTAATACAATAAGGTGTTTTCCTTTTCTTTTTCATTTAACTAATGAGACTTATTTAACTAAATAAGACTAAAATTCAAGAGCTTTAAATGACCAAAGTGATCATAAAATTCAAATTGTTCATATTTTTTTTGTCGAACATAATGCATAAAATATTAATATATTATGCTTCTCTCAAGAGACATCATATTTATGATAACAGGTCACCAATTTGTAAACACTCTTAATGTAAACTTTATTTATTCTCATGATCTCAAGAATATTTTCAAATATTATTTTAAGCTTAATTCATATCTTTCAACCTTGAAAATAATCGTTCATAATATTTTATGCATGCTTCTAAATTATATACTAATTAATTAATTAATTTTATTTGGCAGAAGGATAAACAAAATAAATTTATAAACATATCTCTAAAAGATACCGACAGTCAACTTCTTTTTTGGGTTATTGCACATTTTGCTACATAAAATTGCGGTGAAAATACTGCGCTTCGACCGATGAGGCCCAGTTACCCCGGTTTTTATTTGCTGGTAGAGGAAATTAACCTATACAGAGTGTTGTCAAAAGACCAAGGGATAGAAACTAATAGTCCATCAAACTATATAGAGAGCCAAGTTTTTTATCTATTCCCACAGTAAAGCGAAAATAAATAAAGAACAAGCGATATTTACGTGGAAAATTTTTTGCTCAAGGGATTAAAAAAACCACGATCTATCCTAGTAAGATTTCAACTCCACTAAACCGAGCAAACTTCAGATTACAACCTATTGCAATCTAGGAATTAAGCCCTTAATCTCTCACTCCTTACAATAACTCTATTGTAAGCCCTTTGTAATAACTATATTACAAAGAAACAAATATTGACTTACTCTAGTCAATCTAGAAATTAAACTCTTAATCTTTCACCTCTTATAGTAACTCTATTGTAAGCCCTTTGCAATAACTCTATTACAAAGCAACAAACCTTGACTAACTCTAGTCAAGAAACTAAACAAATAGTGGTTTAAATATGTCCTACAAAGACATTTATTGAAAGTAGTGTAGGATTACAAATGAAGAATAAAATAACAAAGACTCAACAAACCTAAAGACTTAAGATATCTTCAATATTTGGATCTGGTCCATGAGGTTGCAGTAGCTTTGTTCTTGAGAGAGGTGGTGCAAGTGTTAGTGAGATAAAATCCCTTGCCTCATGTTGATAATATGTATGTGTGATGTAATCAAGGATGATGCAATAAAGTGTCATTTAGTTTGGCCTTAGCAAGCTACAATTGTGCTGCTGTCAGACGTTAAAGTGCAACAACCTGCCAGACGGTGCATTACAATAGCTTTTACAACTGTAGAGTTGATTGCGCGACTACCAGGAAAACTGATCCCTATATGTTCCCTCTGTTATTCCCTTATCTGATTTCATTGAGAATTGAACCACACATCTGACTAGTTACTTGGAACACAAGGGAACTAATTGTATCTGGTTCCTTATCTGATTCTCTCATGAAGTTTGTCAAATCATCAAAAGTAAAGACGCATAACTTATCAATTTTTCTCTATTTGATGATGATAAACTTAGAATTGATATTCCCCCCGAGAACCAGATCTCCATATTGTTCCCCCTACGAATCAGTCATATTCCCCCTGAGAACCAGACTAAAGGAACTGATCACAACTGGTTCCTCGAGACTGTTTGGAAAATCATCAAAACACACAATAGCATAACTTATCAATTTCTCCCTTTTTATTGATGACAAACCTTGAATTGATATTCCCCCTGAGAATCAGATTCCTTACATGTACTGATCACATCTTGTCCCTACCTGGTTCCTCCAGAACGTTTGGCAAATCATCAAAACATGAAATAACGTAACTTAGAAGAATTTTTCCCTTTTTGATGATGACAAACCCAAAATTGATGTTCCCCCTGAGAACCAGATTCCTCACATGTTCCCCTGCGGATCAGACCTATAATCAATATGTTATCAACAACGATCCCCCTGCGAAGCAGAACTATATTTCATGCACAACACAACATATTAATTCGATTCTATTCCTCCCCCCTTGTTGACACCTATGTAACTTTCCCCTTTTGGCATCATTGAAAAGAATAATAGAAGAAGCACAACCAAAAAGAAGTTCAGCTACATTAACTCATGCCACTTGGGCAACACAGCATAAACAATAACAAGAACAACAAGTGAATGTCATTATACAGAATAGAGTGATTGCCCATAGGAGAGTAATTATAACAAAAGCACAGTAGTTCAACAATACAAAATATGACAATTTAAACAACTAAAGTACTAATGTCATCAAACATAGGGATCAAAAAAGATAAGAATTTGAGGAAATTTGGAATGAGTGAAAGACATGGATCACTGAGCAGGAAGAAAAGTAAGGGGCTAAGGCCTTGATGATCCTGTCCATTCATTCATTCATTCACAATCATTTGATCAATGATCATCTGCTCTCTCGGGCCCTCCACTTGTTTCCTCAACCTTTCATTCTCACCCTTAAATTGAGCATTCTATCCTGCCAAGGGTCCACGGGGACCTGGTTCTCTACCTATCTGAGCAGGCTGAACCATCAATCAGATCACCAAGAATCTCCCCAAGCTTCTCCTTATCAAGAACAAACTCAGTCCCAGTTTTTACTTCTTCTTCATAAACATTGGGACTTGGAGGAACAAAGAGGTGATTCTATTTTTGGAACTCAACAATGTCAAGAAGTCCCTCTATTTTTTCAGCAATATCAGAGTCAACACTCTGCCTAACAACATTTTTTGAGACTTCATAGTCTTCTACCTCTCCAAACCCGATAACTCAACCTTTTGCTTCTATAAGGAACCAGGTTCCTCACTCACGCCACTTCATCATGAATCAGTCTACTTTTCATCAATCCTTTTTACTGGATCATAAGTTCATTTAAACACAGAGCTCAAAAAGAAGTCATCATCAGAATTAATATCCCAAGACGGACTAGAGGGATCAAGTCCCTCATTAAGTTTCCCTTTTTCCAGTGCATTCACCAATTCCTACATCCTTCAAGGCTTCTATAAACCCAACAATAATTTTAGCCTCACTCTCTAGAATATTAGATCTACCTCATTCCCTTTCAGTTAAAGTCCCATCAAAATCTACCAAAGACTTCTTAGGGTTCTGATTCAGATGAAGTTAGAATTTTGGAAGATGAAAAAGTTGGGTTCACTTGTGATATATTTGGAGAGAAGGATTATTTTTTAGACAAGGTTGATTTTGGTTTTCAAGAAAAGAATCGGTTTTGGTTGGGTGTGAGAGAAGGAAATGGATTTTTGGGGAAACGGGTCAGTTCAGAAAAGGTTTGATATTTTGGACTTCAAATATTTGGAGAGTGGGTGGAATAAATTAATGACATGACACTTCGACAGTTTAAAAAAGCATATAAGTATTGAAGAGACTACTAACCTGAGTCATAGAAACCAAGTTACTTGACGGTTTTTGAACATTTTGAGCAAAAGCTCCTAGAAGTGCAATGCCCCTCTTACTTGTTTTGTCTTGAAACTGCCATGTATGTATACCTGTAACATTATAGATTTTAGTTAGATGTCACCAAAAAATACTTTTTAGCATTGTACATTTTCTTCTTAACATAGTTAATCATCGAGGGACCGGGTTCTTTATTAAGCTTGATCAACCCCAGCTCCAGATGATTTCTTTCAAAGTATTCCCTGCTCAACGCCTTGGTGAAGATGTCTGCTACCTGGTCATCCATCTTCCAAAAATTCATACAAATCATACCTTTTTCAATATTATTTCTCAAAAAGTGATATCGCACAACAATGTGCTTTGTCCTCGTGTGCTGTACCGGGTTTGTTTAAACCAAAAATAGATTTCTCGGTCAAAGTCAATATCTAGAAGAAATTGGATTACTGATAACCAAGATTTACTTCATTTTTTCAATAATTTTGAAGAATATATCAAGGAATGGAAATAATTAATAAATAAAAGATGAAATGAACTGGTAATCACTCCCAAAATTACGGCTTAGAACTTTTAAAGTAAAGTAAATAATAACTGTATAAATTTTAATAATTGACTCTCCTCATTACAAATGAGATTTTAGTCCTTATATAGGAGCATACAATTATAACGATTTTCTTACTTAATTCGAGCTCATTAATGGTATTAATTGCCTTGATTGCCCATTACCATATACAACTGTAATGAATATATTTATGATTAAATATTCCATGTAACTGTACTGATTTTTCTTCCTTATTTATGAGAGGTTCGTGTATCTTCCCTTCTTCACAACCTTTAATATTCTCAACTGAATATTCGAAAGTGGTAAGTTTTTATGGCCGAAATTCTTTGCCGCCGTTTCTCGAGTATCATTATGCCTCCTTCAGAATCGATGTGACGCATGTCACATTCATTTAATTTACATACCATGTGGCTTCTCATGATTGATTCTTCAGTTTCTCAGCATTTTTAGAGTTTTTTCTGCGGCTGCGTCAGTCACGAAGTGACGGTTCTATTATGACACTTCATAATAATCAATTTTAACGATGGTTGAATCTCCTTATAAATACTTCATCCTTTTTGATTTCTTGAAACCTTCTTCCTTGTTCTCTGTAACCATCATCTTAACCCTCATTCCTAGTTATGTACCCTTCCTCTATATTTTCTTTGTTAAACATATCTTCTTCAACACCAGACCCTTTCAATATTTTGATCGTCGTCGATGAGCTTGCTTCTTCTGCTTCCCCTACTAGGAGTAGGAGAGGTGGTAGACTCCCTAACCTTGGTTCATTATCTACTCGTAGTTCTACTTCTCAAAGTAGTTCCGCCATGTCATCTTCTTCTAGGCCTAGGGCTCCTTTGACCCCTAGATCTTCTTCTAAAAATATGGACCATAATGAACCCATGTATAAGCCTACGATTTTTGAGATTGTTCCTCAAGAGTTTACTTTTGTATCAAATCGTGAGACCATGAAGAATCAAGTTTCTTCTATAGCTTCCCTTAACCCTGTTGAACTTTACCCAATTTTAATCACTCGCGGTCTTCTTTCTTTAGTTCGACAAGAATGTCATTGGGAACCAGATTTTCCAATTTTAATTCTTGGTGCCGATCAAAGAATCGCCTCTTACCATGCTGGCTTTTCTTTCGTTTATACCTACCCTTTCACTTTAGGGTTTAAGCCTCTCATTGACCTAGTGATCATCGAGTTTTGTCGATATTTTAATGTTTTCCTTGGTCATATTGGTCCCATTGTGTGGAAGGCTATGACATGCCTTCACTATTTGTCGGATTTAGTTTCCGCTACTCTTACCTTCTGTCACTTACTTCATCTTTATTCTCCCAAGTTATTTTGTGAAGGGATCTTTTCCCTCGTGGCTAGAAGCAAAAGGGTTTAAGTTATCCCCGAGGATGACCGTGACCGTGGCTGGTATGCCCGTTTTATTGTTGCCCTCACTAGTGGGTTAGTGGGTGAAGAAAACATGCCTTTTCTAGAAAAATAGAACTTTGCACATAAGTTTTTCTTTTCTTTTTCTTTCTTTGATGCCTTGAGTTCCTTCATGCAACCACATATTCATTTTTCAGCAACCATGGAAGTCTTGGAAGAAATTTCTAACTTTCGTGATTGGGTAGAAAAAATATTGACTGTTGCTCCTATGGACAAAAGATCTTGGAAATTTCATTCACAAAAATTCGGTTGGAAAGTGAAGACCCACGGTACTCTTCATCCTCGCAGTTCCTCTACTTCTTTACTTGTTTATATATAAATTTTTCATCATCCCCCCTTTTTTATTAGGGTTTGCTATACGTGGAATTAGTCCCGCATCTGTTCCATCAACTAGGCTTTCTGTAAGTCTTGCTCAAGAACGAATTTTGAGTGCTTCTTCCTCAAAGAGGAAAATTGTTGAATCTCGTGGGTCTGAAAATGAAGCGAATGTAGAAGAAGGTTCTTTGGTGAGAAAACCACATGTCAGAAGATGCGTGGTTTCAGATGATGAAACCCCTGCTTCTCATTATCCCCCATCAAGTTCGATTCCCTTCAGACTCATTGATGAGCCAAAGAATGCCCATTTAGAAATTTCTGATGAAGACACTGGTAACTCAGCTAATCCCCCATCAAGTCCTGTTGAAAGGTTATTCGCCCATGGGTTTGAGGGTGAAGAAGTCCTTGGGCCTGTTTCTGAAGAATTTCCACTTGATTCCCTTCCAGTTTTATCTACTGTTAACCTCCCTAGTGTCTTTTCCTGGTGTTACTCCAGTGGTTTCTCCCACTGCTGCTCCTCATATAGAAGCTGAGCCTTTTAGCAGCAGGCGGGAAATGAAAAAGTTGTAATTGAGGTCCCCGAGGGTGAAAATTTATTGAGGAAGTTTGGACAAGCTTATGTGTGGCTGAAACCATTGTTAGGACTCATGGAGAAGAAGAAGTTGGAGGGTCACAGTTCCTTGACCTTAATGAATGACATTGTTCATTATTCTCTTAAGGTATAAACTTACTTACATTTCCTTCCTTCCTTTTCCTCATTCGTAACTCTTCTTCTTTTGCCTTTTTTGTAGATTAATTTGATAGGCACTAAGCTTATGAAAAGCATCTCTTGAACTGATCAGCATATTATGCTTTCTGCCCTGCTAATATTTGAGTTTACACTTGCACTTAAAATGCTTTAATAAACCGTGACTTCGATATACATGGATTTTTATAAAAGAGGGCCCGTTTATATTAACGACACTGATGAAGATGACGTCTCATCTTCATATTGGTACAAATATATGAAATATGAAGTAGATTTGAAAAGAGAAATAATTTGAGAAAGTTTTATGTTTTGAACTTTCAAATAAATAAGTTTTGTACATCATTTTCATAATTGTTCATACAACACATTCATAACTGCTTTCATTGTAGTAGGTTTACAAATTCGGGTCTATTTTATCATGACTAAATTTATGGCCTTAACCTAGAAACTCGTGGGAATATCTTGCATCATTTTTGAGTTCGAACTCCTTTGAAAAATTTTCAAGGTTTTCTTCAAGGTTTTGATTTAGGCTGAAATATGCCATTGGTTCATTTTCCTTCCTTCTATATGCATAGCCCCCCTAGTGTTGGAGCTTTGAAGTATGAAATCTCAAACACTGGATCAACTCCTTTCTTTTGGTCCTTTGCCTAAAAAGGAAAATTTAAACGGGACTCAGAGACAATTTCTTTGATGATGACTACATAACCATTTTCACATCAGAAAAGTTGTAACCTAGACGGGGAATAATTAAGTATTCTGCGTATTTTGGGGGTTTAATATCACCATTTGGTACGGTCCGGTTTTTTGCCTATCATCTAAAATGGTTAGTGAAATTCAAAAGAACAAAATAAAATTCAACTTGTGTGATACCTATCCGTGGGTATTATCTTCGTTTAGAAGTAATACTTCTTCAAATGGACTGTGTTCTAGTTCGACGGTAATACTTTTCCATCCATGGTTTCCAACTCGTATGCTCCTTTTCCAGCGATGCCTTGAACCCTATATGGGCCTTCCCAATTTTGGCTCAATTTTCCTGCATTTGCCGCTTTTGTTGACCGGAACACCTTTTTGAGGACGAAGTCCCCAATCTTGAAGTACCTCAAATTAGCTTTCCTGATATAATATCATTCAATGCTCTATTTTTGAGCCGCCATTCGAATTATTGATGCTTCTCTCCTTTCTTCTAACAAATCCAAATTTACCCGCAATTCTTCCTTATTTGCCTCTTTAGTGGCATGTGTGTACCTCGTACTTGGTTCAATTATCTTCACCGGAATTAAAGCTTCTGTACCGTATACAAGTGAATACGGAGTCTCACCCATACTAGTTTTTGCGGTTGTTCGGTAAGCCCATAGCACCCCTGGTAATACCTCTAGACATTTTCCTTTTGATTATTCCAATCTCTTCTTTAAGTTATCGATAATAAGTTTATTTGTCGATTTAGCTTGTCCATTGGCTGCAGGGTGATAGGGTGCGGATGTAATTAGTTTAATTTGCCAACTTTGGAAGAATTCCGTGATTTTTGCGCCTATGAATTGTGGGCCATTGTCACATACAATCTCCTTTGGAACCCCAAATCGGCATATAATAGTTCACCAAATGAAATCCCTAACTTCTTTTTCCCGCACCTGTTTAAAAGCACATGTTTCTACCCATTTTGAGAAATAATCTGTTAAAACTAACAGAAATCGTACCTTTCTTTTAGCATGAGGCAACGACCATACGATGTCCATGCCCCATTTCATGAAGGGCCATGGTGAAATAACTGAATGCAACAGCTCTGCCTATCGGTGCATGTTATTAGCATATCGTTGACATTTATCGCACCTAGCTACGAAGTTTTCTGTTTTTTCTTCTATTTTTGGCCAATAATATCCTGCCCTTATTAATATTTTCACCAACGATATTCTCCCGGTGTGATTACCCCAATGCCCCTCATGTACTTCTCTCATTACATACTCCATTTGTGATGGACCGAGGCACCGTGCTAAAGGTCCAACAAACATTTTACTATATAAATTTTCACGAATTAAGCAGTACCAGGCAGCTTTCAGTCGTAGAAATTATAATTTCTTCTTATCTTCAGGTAAGATACCATACTACAAAAAGTTCACAAATTCACTTCTCCAATCCCAAGTTAAATTATTGAAATTTACCTCACTCTTGGTTTGATCGAGTGCTGAATGAAACAAATGTATCACAATGGCATTTTCTGCATTTGTTACTTCCGCGACAGACGCAAGATTTGCCAACGCGTCTGCTTCTGCATTTTCCTCCCTGGGCATTTGCATGGCTTTCCATGTCTGAAATTGTCCAAGCAATTCTCACCCCTTTTATAGGTATTACTGCATTCGCGTCTCTCTTGCCATGTAAGTCCCCTGCATTTTATTAACCACTAGTTGCGAGTCACCTTTGATCACAATTTGTTTGATACTAAGTTCTCGTGCTAATCCAAGCCTGCAATCACAACTTCATACTCTGCCTCATTGTTGGTGATTGGATAACATTTTATTGATTGTCTTATGACTTCACCTGAGGGTGGAATTAAAACAATTCCTAAACTTGCTCCTTTAACATTTGAGGAATCGCGAGTAAACAGGGTCCAAGTCCCCTGATTAGCTCCGGTAAACACTTGTAGTTCCATCTCTGCTTCAGGAACTAAATTCGTGCTAAAATCCTCTACAAAATCAGCTAACACCTGCGATTTTATTGCAGTTCTAGGCTGATATATGATATCATACTCACTGAGTTCTATTGCCCATTTAGCTAACCTACTTCCTAATTCATGTTTATGCACTATGTTTATTAGGGGAAAAGCCGTTATAATAGAAATATGATGATATTTAAAGTAACATTGTAACTTCCTAGATGTCATAATTAACGCTAAAGCAAGCTTTTATAGGTGTGAATACCATGTCTCACCATCTAGTAAAGACTTACTAGCATAATAAATTGGGGATTGTTTACCTTTATCTACGCGTACCAACACCGCACTTACTACTACTTCTGACACATCAATGTAAATGAGCAATCTTTCACCGTCTTTAGGTTTGGCTATCAAAGGCGGATTTGATAGATATGACTTTAGGTCCTTGAGAGCTTGTTGGCACTCGTCAGTCCATTCAAACTGATTTTGCATTTTCAGCACTATAAAGAATTTAAAACTTTTTTCTGGTGACTTTGATATAAATCTTCCCAGAGCTGTTATCCTGTATTTTAATCTCTACACTTCTTTCTTGCTCGTGAGTATATCTAGAATCTCCTCAATAGCTTTGATCTGTGCGGGATTTACTTCAATACCTCTATTAGAAACAAGAACGCCTAAAAACTTACATGAAGCCACGCCAAAAGCACATTTTTCGGGGTTTAACTTCATGTTGTACTTGCGGAGAATCTTAAAGATGTTTGACAAGTGTTGAAAATGATTCCCCGCCTGTGTTGACTTGATCAACATATCGTCTATGTAAACTTTCATGATTTTTCCCAGATGTTCTTGAAAAATTTTAGTCACCAATATTTGATATGTGGCTCCAGTATTTTTCAAGCCAAATGGCATGACTTTGTAATAGTAAGTCCCCCTGTCTGTGATGAATGAAGTTTTTTCTTCATCTAGAGGGTCCATTTTTATTTGGTTATAACCTGAATATGCGTCTAATAAAAGTTCATGACCTACAGTAGAATCAATTAACTAATCTATATGTTGTAAAGAGAATGAATCTTTAGGACAAGCTTTATTTAAATGAGCATAGTCTACCCAAACTCGCCATTTTTCTATTCTTTTTTGGAACCACAACGTTATTAGCTAACCACTTGATTTTTGAAGGACCCTTGCTTCCTTTTCTTCTACTTGACAGGTAGGTGTAAAGGATCCTCATTCAGCTTATGAGTCATCACCTCCAGTGGTATACCTGTCATATCTGAGTGCGATCAAGCAAAGCAATATGCATTAGCACGTAAAAATTCAATTAACTTACCTGTCATTTCTGGGCTCAAATTTGCTCTGATGTAAACTTTTCTGTCTGGCCAGTGGACAAATAATATTATAGCTTCGAGCTTCTCGGTAGTTGTTTTAATATTTTCATTTTTTTCTGGCTCTTGAATCACATCGAATCTCGAGACAACATCAATATGTCCTTGTGTGTATTCAGTTGAGGTTTTCACAACAATGTCCTCAACCGAATTCTGTAATTGCTATTTCGCATCTGCATCACTAGCTACCGTGCTTGCGATCACCACTGCATTGATACTTTGTGAAGCTTGTTGATCTCCATGGATTTGAATAATTCCCTACTGTGAAGGAAAGTTGATAACTTAATGCAATGTAGATGGGACAACGTCTATATCATGAATCCACGATCTTCCCAGAATTATAGTATAGTTCATGTCCGCGTCTATCACCTGGAACTTTGTATCCTTGATGACCCCTTCTGCAAATATGGTAAGTACAACTTCCCCTTTTGTAATAACGCTTGAATTATCAAACCCAGACAAGGATTGTGCTTTTGGTATGACCTTATCACTTGCATATCATTCACCACCCTCAGTAAAATGATGTTCACTGAGCTACCTGGATTAATCAAAACTCATTTTACATTAGTATCATGTACAAGTAAAGATATTACTAGTGCATCATTGTGAGGAATCATCAAGTCGTCCGAGTTTTCATCGTCGAATGTTATACTGTTGCCATCCAAGACTTGGCAAACTCGCTTTCCGTGAGTAACTGTGACTTTTGATGTCTTTTTCACGGCTGTATATGTTACTCCATTGACCTCATCTCCTCCAGTTATAACGTTGACTATTCTTTTTTGTGATGGAGGTTTTGGGGGCTCTTATCTGTTCTTCATGTACGATTTGTCTCCCTTTATCACTAAACAAATCAGTAAGATAACCCTGCTTCAATAAATGCTCGACCTCTCATTGCAAAATTTTGTAATCTGCATTTTATGGCCATGATCAATATGAAACTCGCACCAGAAATCTGAATTTCTTTTGCTTGAATCTGATCTCATTTCTTTAGGTCATCGCACCTTATCCCCAATCGTATTGTACCTGTTGTACACATCGATCCACATTGTTGCAGGAAATTCTCGCAAACTTTCTTTCAACCTCCTCGTGGCTTTTGAACTTTTTTCGTTCAAGTTGCTCGCGAATGCCATAGCCGCCCAGTTATCAGGTACTCGAGGCAATATCATCCTCTCCCACTGGAATCTATTAATGAATTCCCTGAACAATTCTATACTCCTCTATTTAACCTTAAAGATGTCTTCCATCCTTTTTTTAACTTTTTGAGCTCACGAATGTGATTTTATAAATGAATCTGCAAGCTTAACAAAAG
This sequence comes from Nicotiana tabacum, assembly GCF_000715075.1. Classification (NCBI taxonomy): domain Eukaryota; kingdom Viridiplantae; phylum Streptophyta; class Magnoliopsida; order Solanales; family Solanaceae; genus Nicotiana; species Nicotiana tabacum. The sequence goes on along the minus strand of NC_134096.1, from coordinate 95,353,953 downwards.
AATCAATAGAATTTTTCGGTAAAAGAGAATACCGCGTTAACGCTCCCTTTGTGAGTGTTTCACCAAACTTTTTAAACAAAACCGATTCGATTTCCTGCTTGGTTAAATCATTGCCTTTCACGCCGGTAGTGAACGTAGTTACGTGATCTGAGGGTTAGTTGTTCCATCATATTTGGGAATATCAGGCATTTAAAAACTCTTTGGGAATTGATAAAGGTGTCACATTTGGCTTCCAGGGTTGTGTTGAATACTTGTCACTATCCACCCCTTTGATTACGGGGGGCACGCTAGGTATCTGCTATATACAATCGTTTTGTTCCTTCAATTATTTCTGCAAAGTTAGCACTAAACTTTGTAAATTAGAATTATTAGGTGTACCTGACCCTCCATCACGAGATTCATTAGGAATTTTTCCTCTTCCAGAATTATCAAGCCCTGAACGCGGGTTCTCCAAAGTCGTTGTATTAACTGGTGGAGGAGTTTGTGCCGCATTGGGTAATCCCCTGACAAAAGCCTGTAATGCACTGTTCACGTGTTCTGCAATCAATTGCTTTAGAGCGTCTTGCTCCGCGATTTGGTCATTTCCCTGCTGATCATCAGCGCGTGAAGCAGATCTTTCAGGTGAATTTTCACGGGACTGCCGAGGGGATCCCGTAGGTGTGTGGTGTGGTGGAGTTACACGTTATGGATTCAGCTGATTGTTGTCGTTAACGGTTAACATACTTGGTTGTTAAAAAATTGAAAGTGAACAGAATATCAGCTTTCAGTAACGGAACTAATTTGTTTAACCAAAAATAAATATCTCGGTGAAAGTCAATATCTAGAAGAAATCGGGTTACTCATAACCAAGATTTACTTCACTTTCCCAACAATTTTGAAGAATAGATCAAGGAATAGAATAATTGATAAATAAAATATGAAATGAACTCGTAATCACTCCCAAAATTACGGCTTAGAACTTTGAGAGTAAAGTAAAGAATAACTGAATAAATTTCAATAATTTCCTCTCCCCATTACAATGAGATTTTAGTCCTCATATAGGAGCATACAATTATAACGGTTCCCTTACTTAATTTGGGTTCACTAATGGTATTAATTATCTTGATTACCCGTTACCATATACAAATGTAATGGAAACATTTATGATTAATGAGTCTTTGTAACTGTACCAATTTCTCTTCCTTATTTATGACAGGTTCGTGTATCTTCCCTTATTCACAACCACGTATTCAGCTTCAGCAGTAGAAAGAGCCACAAAGTTTATTTCTTTGTACCCTATGAGATCAAGCATGACCCCAGAAAATGTTGATTCCAGATGTGCTTTTTCTATCCGCCAGATATTCAGCATCATCATATCCAACCAAGTTAATATTATCTCCTAAAATATATACGAGGACCAGGTCCTACGTTCCCTTAGGATACCTCAAAACTCCTTTGGCAGCCTTCAAGTGAGATTCTTTTGGGCCGGGTTCCAATCATTGTTATGTCTGAAGGCCTAAGGACCAGGTGCCATACTTTGTTCCTCCCAAACTGATGGAGTTCTTCTTGCATAGAAGCTATCTAGTTAGCATTTTTCAATGCTTCTTTGATGTTCTTAGGCTCGATTTGAGACAAGAAGACTGAGAGGGAAAACATGTTCCTTGCCTTAGATCTAGTTTGAATATCTGCGTCTAAGGGTATGATTACATTTTGAAGGGATGTGAACTCTTTTGCTTCTAGTTGGATACTTGAACTTCAGAATTTGAAGAACCAGATTCCTCCATATTTGAAACATCATTTATATCAATAGAATTATGACTTCTACTCCTTTGTTCTACATCAGGAGTACCTAATGCAACATCAACAACCCTATGTTCAGCTTCAGTCGAGGTGATAGAGGGACCAGGTCCCTCTGTGCCTTTTGGAGATTCTGTTGGATCTCCTTCATCGCTTTGCTTGACTTGACTCATCAAATCATTCATTCTATTTGCAATATCTATAGCTTCACCAGGAGCATTGTAAATTCTCCATCTTTATCTTCTATGTTATGTGACCGTTTAACACCATTGTTGAGAACAAAACGTTTTGCATCCAAAGTCTCTCGGGTAAGTCAGCTTGGATTTTCTCCCATTAATCAGTTCATAGAGAGACTTCTCGAGAAGGGACATGATCATGAACTTGTTAATCAAGTAGCAAGAAGTGTTGCATGCTTCAGCCCACGAACCAGGTCCTTCATAACCAACTTGTTCAGCAAATAAAAACTCGCATGCCCCAGCCGTTTGTGCCATAACTCTGCATCATCATCAATGACACTTAGGCATGTTATATCACCACCATTTAGTGAATTAAGATATTCAACATAGATGTTCTTGAACCTTTTGGCTATCAATATCATTTCACCAGTTTTGAGATTGGTGAAAGTGTAAGATTTGGACAAGAATTTCACTTCATTTTTCCTTATCATAGATTTAAGACACACTCAACAAGCTATATTTCAAGCCATTCACATAGTACACATTATAAATTATATGGAAGAGTGTTTTTCCAATTTTGACAATACCAAGAATATAGCCTTCTTATTATTTCCAAAGGACGCACTCCCACATTGGAAGGCCTAGAGTGAGAGAAAATTATCCATTCTTCTAGTCATATGCTTAGAGTAGCCACTATCCATGTACTATTATTTGACTGGTACCTCTCACTCCAGCCTGCACACGAAATTACTTATTAGACTTAGGAACCCAAGCCAGCTTAGGTCCCATATAATGATAGAACGGGCGGATCAAACTAATTTTCGCCCATGCAGGCAACATATATTTTCTTCTTAGAGGACCAGGTTCCTCAACAGTATGCTTCTTTTCAACAAAAACTTTATTTTTCTGTAGATACTGAATTTTAAATTTACAAGAGTCCTTGGAACCCGGTTCCTTGTAAGTTTCCACCATTACTCTTGTACATAGACGTTATTACATTAGAGGACCGGGTCCATTTAAGTGACTTATCAAGATCATTTTTAATCACTTTCAGATCCTCCTAAAGTTGTCTATTCTTTTCAAGCTCAACAACAAGACTTGTTTTAACTTTCTTAAGCTCACTCTCAAGCTCAAGTTGAGCCTCACTAGCCACTTGTTTACCCTTGGGGTTGTCCATCCATTTTTTCGTATGATTTTTCAATAAGTTATTTTCTTTAGTTACTTCTTCCACTTGTTTCTTCAAGTCTATAATGGAAACTGCCATATCATCCCTCTCTTGTTCTATGTCACCAATTTCTTCTATTAAAGCATTTTTCTCAATAATGAGACTATGATAGGCATCAATCAACACATTTTCTAAGGACATCAATTTTTTCTTAGAGTAAGTTTTCAAATTTCTTTGAACATCAAGAAAACTTACCTCATCTTCCTCCTTGTCCTCATCATCATCAGATTTGGCCATCAGTGCAAAGATATAACGATATGTTGAATATACTTATCCTCCTTCATCTTGAAAAGCTTATACTCAGTAGTAAGTATATTAATTTTGGACTGCTTAACTTGAGTAGTTCCCTCATGGGCGGTTTGAACAGCTTCCCAGATCTCCCTAATAGACTAACAAGCTGAGATGCGGTTGTATTCATCTGGTTTGATGCCACAAACAATAATCTTTTTTGCCCTAAAATTCTTCTCAATAGCATTTCAATCAGCATCGTTATACTCTTTTCTTATTTTTGGGACTGTAACTGTTCCGTCACCAACAGTTTTCGTAGGAATAAAAGGTCCATCACAGATTACATCCCACAACTCTGAGTCCTCAGCCATGATGAAGTCATGTATTCTTGTTTTCCACCAATCATAGTATTGGCCGTTGAATCTTGGTGGTCTGTATGTTGATTTCCTTCCTTGAAGTTTGGTGGAGAAACCATGTAGATCCTTTCTAGGTGTTAACCTTTTAGAAAGAACCTGCTCTGATACCAATTGATAGAAACTAAGAGTCTACCAAACTGTATAGAGAACCAAGTTCTCTATCAGTTCTCACGGTAAGCAACACACTGTAAAACCAAACAGTATAGGGAACCAGCTTCTCTATCAGTTCCCATAGTAAATCGAAAGTAAATAAAGAACACGCGATATTTACATGGAAAACTCCTTGCTCGAGGGATTAAAAATCACGACCTACCCTAGTAGGATTTTAACTCCACTAAATCGAGCAAACTTCAGATTACAACCTATTGCAATCTAGGAATTAAACTCTTAATCCCACACTCCTTACAATAACTCTATTGTAAGCCCTTTGTAATAACTCTATTACAAAGCAACAAAAATTGATTAACTCTAGTCAATCTAGGAATTAAACTCTTTATCCCTCTTCCCTTACAATAACATTGTAAGCCCTTTGTAATAACTCTATTACAAAGCAACAAACTTTGACTAACTCTAGTCAAGAAACTAAACCAAATTAAGAACAAAATAACAAAGACTCAACAAACCTAAGGACTTAAGATATCTTCAATCTTTGGATCTGGTCCTTGAGGTTGCGGTAGCTTTATTCTTGAGAGAGGTGGTGGTGGCTAGCACTTGAGAGAATATTGTCTTTTGATTTGCAAGTGTTGGTGAGATGAAATCCCT